>NC_069502.1:382146970-382359470 GCF_027579735.1 Bombina bombina | reverse complement strand
AATGAATAAATGAGTGGCCCACTATCCAAATGCGTGATGGAGGGGAATTCTTGCCTGAAAAGACATGACAGAAATGCTGAGCAAACACTAACACTGATCGCCCACCCCATCAGACCGTTAAGTAGCCCGAGCCCCCCCCCCAAGCCCTTGGTTACTAACAGCGAGAGTCCCGCCCGCCTGGTTGCCAGGCCGACCCCTACGCACCCCTCACAGGTCGAATATACAACTTATACCTGCCGGACTTCCAGCGCCCTAGCCACTTAATGTCCGTGCCTGAAGAGCCGCTCGCAGCGGCCGACGCCACAGCACCAATTCTAAACAATGAGACCCTATGTTGGCAGGAACCAAACCCGCTGCCCTCGCCGATCTTGCCAGAACCCTGCGGAACTGGAAGGCAGATATGGATGACCCATTCTCATGTACGAGTAGCTGCAGGGGGCCTACCGGGCGGACTTTACTAAACTTCTCAAAATTCCGCACTGGGCAACAATCCTCTACATCTGACCTGCCCAAACACAACCAAGCCCCTTTTCCTGCCTGGTCCGTTTTAGACCTAGGTATGAGCAACATAAGGGGTAGCCGACCTCCTCCGTCATGGGCTGGCGGAGGGGTTTAGGATACCGGTGTCAGGCCAGGTGGTGGGTTCCTCAGTGCATAGGAACTTGAAGTCGGTACTGTGCCAGCCAAACGGCCATGGCCTCAAGCCTAAGTGGCGTTGGGGCCCTTGTTACCAGAAGCCCCTTTTGAGAACTGTTTGTCTCCGTCAACACCTGGGTGTGGACCGCTGCAGAACTTGCAGATGTGGCAAAAGGAACAACTTGCCCCCCTGTCACACTGCTTGTTCTGAAACTTCCAGCATTCCCGCCCGCGTCTCTTCGGACGTGGGGTGCGGGCCACCCAGGACCAGTCCGCGGGCCTGTTGCCTGGCCCGCCGGCCCTTCCAACCCCAATTTGGACCACAGGTATAAATCATGCGTCCCAAAATGGAGCATAGGGTTCCCTACCATCTTTCTATGGAAGGCCATGTCATATTCGCGCCATGCCCCTTCCTTAAATCTAGCATGGACATCATCAATAGTGTCCTCATATTTAAACATGTTATGCCCTTGCGTCTGCCATTTATCCAAATAGCAGGTTGCAAGGACCCTGAAGCACCTCTGCCATTCCTCATAGGTTTCAGGCCTTTGGACCTTCTTAGGGCCCGTGCCGTCCGCTGCCCACTCTTTGGCGCGACATGCCTCAGGTGAAAGTTCAAAGATGTTCACATAGCGACCATCCTGAATCCTTTTCACCACCTTAGCTTTGAGGTGCCCATAAAGAGAGTGGACCAAACACGGGTAAGTATCAGCCTGTGATGCCACTCTCCTCGTCACTACCATGCCCAAAGGGTGCTGCGTAACCGAATCCCCCTCCGGGTACAAACGGAACCAACCCCAAACCCGCCGCCTGCGTCGCCTGGTTCTTCACCTGCACTGCCACTAGATTCTTAATCATTTTAAACATTTCCCTCTGGCCCTTACCCACTAGCCCTAGGTCCCCATCGCTATCTGAACCTGACTCGCTAGAGGGTACAATGTGCTCTGTGTGTGTGGAAGTGCCAAGTAGGTACTTACTGCTTGGGGCCAAAGGAGGTGCAGTTACTGTTCCGCTTTGTGCTGTCGCTGTGGCATCTGTGGGGGCCACAGTCTGAGATCCAGAAGGGGCTTTCCCAGTTGAGGAATCCATCTGTGCTGCTGCCGTCTCACTGCTAACCTGGGGAAATAAAGGAACATGGGGAGTACTCTGTGTGCAGGATGAAACCCCCAAGGGGGCCCCAGCCGCCTCCCCTACACACCTCTGTCCCCTGCTGCAATCCCCAACAGACATCCCCAACGCAGAAGCCACAGCCTTCCTTATCACCTCCTTATTCACACAACCCGTTTGCGCAATAGCCGCCACCAGAGTCTCCTGACAGTGCACAGTGACCCCCCCTTTCACCAAATGCACCATGTCTGCCCTGTTCATTGAACATTCCTGCCCCATGCTTATCCGCTGCACTCACTCCCTCAGCAGGCCTAACCCTTGCAACACTCTCCCCCATTGACTGCCTGCTCACATGTGTCCCAGCACCAGACCTTCTGCCTCTACCCCCTTCCGGGGTCTTATCTGCCGCTTTGCCGCCAGCCAGCCTGACCCCCCTCCCATCAGGAGCCTCATCCTCCACCCGGAGTCTCACCAACTTACTTGGGGCCTCTCCGGAAGAGGATCCACTCCTGCTGCACTCTCTGCGTCTACTCCTTGTACGCCCGTGCTCCTCCCCACTCGATGAGTCACATGGGGAGGATGCGCGTGACGTAAACAAGGAAGCGGAGCCAGCCGGGGACGCACGACGCAGCCTAGTAGCCGTTTGAGGCCTGCAGGCCACACCACTGCCTCCTGCAACTCCCTCACCGTCACCGCCCGCCCCAGCCACACCAGGGGACATGATCATCGCCGGGGACTGGGCCAAGGAGGCGACGGATGCCAAGGCCACCGATGGTAAGCCCCTTAGATGCTGGCATGTGGCCAGCCAAGCATCCACAGCCGTGTCCGGCCTCGCCCCGTGGGGCACCGCTGCGCCATCCTGAGTGTCACCGGGTGTTACATGGGTGGCTGCAGTGTCCACTGCAGGCCACTGCGCGCGCTGACCGCCAACCATTGGGACCCCTACAATAGCCCCACTACCTGAGGGCCCATCCACCTCCGCATCAATCAGCCTAAGGGGGACCCCTAGCAAGCCTGGGGCATTGGGCTCCTGTGTTCCCACTCCCTGCTGTTCCCCCTGTCTCACCACCCCTCCCTGTAAACCAATGCCCCTCCTAGCCCCTGGCCTAGCTCCTGCCACTTTCTTAATGACCGGTTGAGCCCTAGGGGTGGGAAGTATAACTCCCTCAGAACCTGATTCCTGTCTCTCTCTTGCAGGGCCTCTCATCCCTGGAACCTCCTTCACCACTTCAGCATATCTCCTTGGAGGAACAGATTTTCTCTTTGCACGCCTCATCTTGCTACAGCAACCAACAAAAGTTCTTCTTGAAGTCTGTGCACTGGAACAAAGAGGCCAGATCTACTGCAACAAGAACCTTTAAAGGTGAGTAGAAACCCCCGCCCCCTTAATTGCAACATTGTTTTACCTAGAACCATCCAGACTTCAAGTCCCTTGCCCCTTAATTTTGCTACAGGCCCACGAGAGGGCCCTCCACTTCTAATTTGTGTTGAATTATCATCATGCACAGTATTAACATTGTGCAAACCCATTAGAAAACTACTAGGATTTCACAATGTTTATTAATACACTTTTTTGCCTCTGTGATTACCTTGTATCTTGTGCCCCTTCAGTTCGCTTGACAGACTTGCATTTTAGCCAATCAGTGCTGACTCATAAATAACTCCACAGAAGCAAGCACAATGTTATCTATATGGCACAAGTGAACTTGCACTGCCTAACTGTGAAAAACTGGTTTTAAAATGGTTTAAAGGGTTTAAAATATAGCATATGAACCTGCCTAGGTTTAGCTTTCAACAAAGAATACTAAGGGAACATAGGAAATTTGTTGCAGTGACGTGCAGTAATAGGAGGCAGGGGAGGCAGTGCCTCCCCTGTCCAATCAGAGAAAAAAAGATTTTTTATTATGATAAATAAAAATAAAAAAAAGTTGTGTTTTTGGTTTTATTTTTTTTGTCTTCAATTTGGTTTTAATTTTTTTTACCATGTCCCTGTACAACCCCCCCCCCCCCCGCCACCACCACCAGATGCGATGCGATCCCATCTTTCATCATCCATGTTGCGCAATTAAGAGGCAGTGAGCCGTACCGCTGCCCTCCATTGATTGCGCAACATGGGTGATGATACTGTTTCTTAGCTCACTATGAGCTAGCGCCACCCAGTGGTGACTTACCGGGCCCATACCACGATCTAATAGAGGCGGTTCTCAAAACCGCCTCTATGATGGAGCTCTAATCCAAGCCAATCAGCATCAACACTGCTGGGGAGGCGTGCCAGCGCCATTGGCGGGAAATCAACAGAAACCAGAGGGAGCTGCTGCAACAACTGCAAGTGCCTGCGTGCCGAGTGAGTCCTACGTGTGACTGTGCTAATTCAGAGTCAGGATTAGTGACTTTAGTAGGTATTAGCTTAGTGAGTGTTTGTCCTGTCACTGTCACCTATCAGTGCTGCTGCTGAGTGAGGGAGAGGAACCGGTGCCGTCGGATCCATATGCACTGAGGTTTTAAGGGGGCAATGTCATTGGTGGGGAGAAACAAGGGGAGAGGCAAAATTAAATACCAACCTGTCTGACTGTGCTGCAGATGGCGATTGGAGTGTCAGTGACTCCTTCAAACAGAGGGAATTAATAAATATATACAATTAGGCTCACAAGTCCAGCAGCAACTGTCTGACTCTGACTAGCACTGTGCTAGTCAGAGTCAGACAGTTGCTGCTGGACTTGTGAGCCTAATTGTATATACAATTATTCCCTCTGTTTGAAGGAGTCACAGACACTCCAATCGCCATGTGCAGCACAGTCAGACAGGTTGGTATTTCATTTTGCCTCTCCCCTTGTTTCTCCCCACCGATGACATTGCCCCCTTAAAACCTCTGCATATGCATCCGATCATGACGATTGTGACATTTGGTTTCACAAGCATTTGTGTACTATGTACCATTATTTTGTTATTTTGTTACTGTTTGATCGCACACTGCCATTACTAACTTTGTCTTTAAATTGCAAGACACCCCTACTTATGGCACTCAACCAATCAATATAAAAGCTATAGGTATAAAAGGACCTACTACACTCTCTTCTGGAGCTTGACAAAGGCCCTGAACGGGCTGAAACGCGTTGCTCCGCCCACTCTGACGTTACGTGACGTAGTCATTACAGACCGGCTTCGATACTGTGAGAATCCCTGAGTGGAGCAGTTATTCGACATCGGCTTTTATATTAAAGAAACATCCGCTTCCACTGTTGTCTGACCGCTGCTGCAGAGACCAAAACACGGTGTAAGTAAAATTGAACACCTCAATTTTGGTTCTCTGCTGTTCTTTTGATTTGGATTCATTGTCATTTCAGCTCCCTTCCAGCTACAATTGGCACTCGACATTCTCAGCTGTTGAAGGAGTCTCTGATTTCGTTCCGATCTGGATCTAATCCATATTAACCCTTGAAGGCTTATGAACTCTCTTTGGATCAAGTCCTATTGTATATTTCTGTTGTGTTTATTTTATTTTTATTATTTTTTGGTACTGCACTTATTCATTTTTAATTGTACTAGCTGATCAGCTATATATTTTTTTTTATCTGCATATACATATTTTTTATATTTTTTATTTTCATTCTTATTTTGTCCATTTATTTTATGTAATAAAAACATATTTTTTGCACATAAAGCATACGTTGTTTAAGTTGTCACTAAGACCAAAGGATATTTTAATTTTTGTTTTTTAACCAAGTAGGTCATATCACATTCATCCATTTTTTCTATTTTCCAATTTTAGCAACAAAAAACTTTTTTTGTAGCGCCAGAGGTTTTAAAATTTCTTATCTTTTTTAAGGTAGTTATTTTTATTTTTTCTATTTCACTTGTGGAGACAGGGGTTCTCCATTACCTACTGGCATATTGGTATTTTAGAAAATCCTGCGCAGGGTTACACACAACTTTATCTAACCTTCACAAGCATTTGCACCATGCTACGCATCTACCAGTACCCTGTGACCCCCGTGCTGTACCCAGGCCAGAGCCGCACTAAAAAGCTGCTATGCAACCCATAATAGGGTCCTGGCTAGGACACTGTTTTTTTTTTTTTTTTTGCAAGAGCACGCTTCTATCAGTGCCTGCTAGGCAGCAATCAGTGGGGAAATAGGGGCTGGGTGGGTGTTGTGTACACTTTCAGATGCAGCCAAACTTTTCTTTACAGTCTAGCTAGAAAAATATCTTTTCTTCCCTGGTTTGCCCTCCCCTTAGCCTCTGAGTATGGACTGCTACCAGCACATGATGAGACAGCACAGACATGCACAGTGACAGGGATAATTTACAGCCAAGAGGAAACTGAGAAGGTAAGGGAGACAGGGGGGCTATCATGTCAGTACACATTTTTTTTATATATAATGCAGAAATAAGTAGGCACAGGGGAACTGTTTACAGAAATAAATTTTTACAAGATTCTATAATGTTATTTATGTAGTACCACCAAAACATAAACATTTCACTTCATTGATATACTTTTCATGTCATTATAAATAAGGGGCCAAATAACAAAACAAAAAAAGAAAAGTATTTTCACTGCATTGCTGCTCTTTTAGCCTGGTTGTAAATAAAGTCCATGCAGCACCCATCCATATGTTAAGGTCAATTGGGCAGAGATAACCTCTGTAAAAAAAAACTTTGTAATGTCCACTTTACACTTCAAGCTCAATTACTAATACATTTGAACAAATGTGTGCAAAATAAAATATATAGAATTTAAGGTGATTATGGTAACTTTTATTTTTTTGGTATGAAATATAACATTTTATTAGGGCCATGCATCATTATAAATTGTCTGAATGTGTAATGCTTTCATATATATATATATATATATATATATATATATATATATATATATATATATATATATAACAGTAGCAGGGATGTGCACTCTCACTTAATAGCAGCTGCCAGGGTGCTAGTAAAGATCCATATAGAAAGAAAAAGCAGACTTGCACTCACTGGTCTTTTTTGTGAAATAATTTACTGCAAAAAATGTGACGTTTCGAGGACAAAATCCCCTTCCTCAGACAATGTGTTTAACAAACAAGAGTGACTTTATACAATGTATAACTGAAACCCCTCCCCTCAATTAGACAAAAAAACGCCAAATTGTAACCATGGTGACCACTGAGTCACATTTATACACAACAAATATTTACCAAATAGGTTAAGTGTTATCATATCACCATATATACATGTACATAAATGAGCCATCCTGGCTCAACCAAAACTGTGACAGCCCAGGTGCACTTTATAATAACTGTGATGCAATGAAAACAAGCATAGAAAACAGACAGATCACTCAGTGAGTTTGCTGAGAGATAACGTTCATTCATACCTACATTCTTAAAATACTCAATAGGGACTAACATTTATTCTCAAAAGCTGCCAGATCGCCAATGTATAACTCACCCGAGAAGAGACATGACCCTCAGACTCAGGAGCCGTTCACGGTCGCACCGGCAAACAACGCCGGATAGAGAACCCGGAACTCAGTCTCACGTAGGACTCTCACGTGTGGGGGGCAAACAGCCAATCACCGGGATTGTTTACCGTTGCCACGGCGACCAGAAGCCACAAGGCGCACGTAAATAATACCCTAAGGCAAAAACTGATACGGCAAAGACAAATAAGGCAAAAACAATAGAGTAATAGTTACACACAACCCCTTAAGCTGTAACAGAGAGGAGCACATACAGGGGATCCAACGATCAGAGATACACAATCAGATGTTAATCTGTATCACCACGGTCAAAAACTCGTTATGACCTCAAAATAATTGAAAAATCTATCAGCCAAACACATTCTCCAATTTAAAGTAAAAAAATAGAAAAGAGTATAGAGTACACAGTAGGAAATAAAAACCGTTGTGATTACACCATTAACCGTAATGTGCCATAGTGTGCCATAGACCCCATGCATTACTATAGTAGCCCTAGATTACAAAGAGAAGAAAATTAACATAGATCAAAGCCCACATCACCACTACAAGTGTAAAAAGAAAAATGAAATAAAATAAAATAAACTAAAATATACTAAAATAAATAAATAAAAAATATAAAAATAAAAATAAAAATAAAAATTAAAATATAGAAAATAAAATAAAAAAATAAAAAAATAAAAAAATAAAAAAATAAAAAAATAAAATAAAATAAAAAATAAAAAATAAAAAATAAAAAAATAAAAAATAAAAAATAAAAAATAATAAAATATAAAATAAAAAATAAAAATAAAATAAAATAAAAAATAAAAAATAAAAAATAAAATATAAAATATAAAATAAAATAAAATAAAATAAAATAAAATGAAAGGAAGATAAAAAGGGGAAATTACAAAAAAACATAATTTATGTAAGAACTTACCTGATAAATTCATTTCTTTCATATTAACAAGAGTCCATGAGCTAGTGACGTATGGGATATACATTCCTACCAGGAGGGGCAAAGTTTCCCAAACCTTAAAATGCCTATAAATACACCCCTCACCACACCCACAAATCAGTTTAACGAATAGCCAAGAAGTGGGGTGATAAGAAAAAAAGTGCGAAGCATATAAAATAAGGAATTGGAATAATTGTGCTTTATACAAAAAAATCATAACCACCACAAAAAAGGGTGGGCCTCATGGACTCTTGTTAATATGAAAGAAATGAATTTATCAGGTAAGTTCTTACATAAATTATGTTTTCTTTCATGTAATTAACAAGAGTCCATGAGCTAGTGACGTATGGGATAATGACTACCCAAGATGTGGATCTTTCCACACAAGAGTCACTAGAGAGGGAGGGATAAAATAAAGACAGCCAATTCCTGCTGAAAATAATCCACACCCAAAATAAAGTTTAACGAAAAACATAAGCAGAAGATTCAAACTGAAACCGCTGCCTGAAGAACTTTTCTACCAAAAACTGCTTCAGAAGAAGAAAATACATCAAAATGGTAGAATTTAGTAAAAGTATGCAAAGAGGACCAAGTTGCTGCTTTGCAGATCTGGTCAACCGAAGCTTCATTCCTAAACGCCCAGGAAGTAGATACTGACCTAGTAGAATGAGCTGTAATTCTCTGAGGCGGAATTTTACCCGACTCAACATAGGCAAGATGAATTAAAGATTTCAACCAAGATGCCAAAGAAATGGCAGAAGCTTTCTGGCCTTTCCTAGAACCGGAAAAGATAACAAATAGACTAGAAGTCTTACGGAAAGATTTCGTAGCTTCAACATAATATTTCAAAGCTCTAACAACATCCAAAGAATGCAACGATTTCTCCTTAGAATTCTTAGGATTAGGACATAATGAAGGAACCACAATTTCTCTACTAATGTTGTTGGAATTCACAACTTTAGGTAAAAATTCAAAAGAAGTTCGCAACACCGCCTTATCCTGATGAAAAATCAGAAAAGGAGACTCACAAGAAAGAGCAGATAATTCAGAAACTCTTCTAGCAGAAGAGATGGCCAAAAGGAACAAAACTTTCCAAGAAAGTAATTTAATGTCCAATGAATGCATAGGTTCAAACGGAGGAGCTTGAAGAGCTCCCAGAACCAAATTCAAACTCCATGGAGGAGAAATTGACTTAATGACAGGTTTTATACGAACCAAAGCTTGTACAAAACAATGAATATCAGGAAGAATAGCAATCTTTCTGTGAAAAAGAACAGAAAGAGCGGAGATTTGTCCTTTCAAAGAACTTGCGGACAAACCCTTATCTAAACCATCCTGAAGAAACTGTAAAATTCTCGGTATTCTAAAAGAATGCCAAGAAAAATGATGAGAAAGACACCAAGAAATATAAGTCTTCCAGACTCTATAATATATCTCTCGAGATACAGATTTACGAGCCTGTAACATAGTATTAATCACGGAGTCAGAGAAACCTCTTTGACCAAGAATCAAGCGTTCAATCTCCATACCTTTAAATTTAAGGATTTCAGATCCGGATGGAAAAAAGGACCTTGCGACAGAAGGTCTGGTCTTAACGGAAGAGTCCATGGTTGGCAAGATGCCATCCGGACAAGATCCGCATACCAAAACCTGTGAGGCCATGCCGGAGCTATTAGCAGAACAAACGAGCATTCCCTCAGAATCTTGGAGATTACTCTTGGAAGAAGAACTAGAGGCGGAAAGATATAGGCAGGATGATACTTCCAAGGAAGTGATAATGCATCCACTGCCTCCGCCTGAGGATCCCGGGATCTGGACAGATACCTGGGAAGTTTCTTGTTTAGATGAGAGGCCATCAGATCTATCTCTGGGAGCCCCCACATTTGAACAATCTGAAGAAATACCTCTGGGTGAAGAGACCATTCGCCCGGATGCAACGTTTGGCGACTGAGATAATCCGCTTCCCAATTGTCTACACCTGGGATATGAACCGCAGAGATTAGACAGGAGCTGGATTCCGCCCAAACCAAAATTCGAGATACTTCTTTCATAGCCAGAGGACTGTGAGTCCCTCCTTGATGATTGATGTATGCCACAGTTGTGACATTGTCTGTCTGAAAACAAATGAACGATTCTCTCTTCAGAAGAGGCCAAAACTGAAGAGCTCTGAAAATTGCACGGAGTTCCAAAATATTGATCGGTAATCTCACCTCCTGAGATTCCCAAACTCCTTGTACCGTCAGAGATCCCCACACAGCTCCCCAACCTGTGAGACTTGCATCTGTTGAAATTACAGTCCAGGTCGGAAGAACAAAAGAAGCCCCCTGAATTAAACGATGGTGATCTGTCCACCACGTTAGAGAGTGTCGAACAATCGGTTTTAAAGATATTAATTGATATATCTTCGTGTAATCCCTGCACCATTGGTTCAGCATACAGAGCTGAAGAGGTCGCATGTGAAAACGAGCAAAGGGGATCGCGTCCGATGCAGCAGTCATAAGACCTAGAATTTCCATGCATAAGGCTACCGAAGGGAATGATTGAGACTGAAGGTTTCGACAAGCTGTAATCAATTTTAGACGTCTCTTGTCTGTTAAAGACAGAGTCATGGACACTGAATCTATCTGGAAACCCAGAAAGGTTACCCTTGTTTGAGGAATCAAAGAACTTTTTGGTAAATTGATCCTCCAACCATGATCTTGAAGAAACAACACAAGTCGATTCGTATGAGACTCTGCTAAATGTAAAGACTGAGCAAGTACCAAGATATCGTCCAAATAAGGAAATACCACAATACCCTGTTCTCTGATTACAGACAGAAGGGCACCGAGAATCTTTGTGAAAATTCTTGGAGCTGTAGCAAGGCCAAACGGTAGAGCCACAAATTGGTAATGCTTGTCTAGAAAAGAGAATCTCAGGAACTGATAATGATCTGGATGAATCGGAATATGCAGATATGCATCCTGTAAATCTATTGTGGACATATAATTCCCTTGCTGAACAAAAGGCAATATAGTCCTTACAGTTACCATCTTGAACGTTGGTATCCTTACATAACGATTCAATAATTTTAGATCCAGAACTGGTCTGAAGGAATTCTCCTTCTTTGGTACAATGAAGAGATTTGAATAAAACCCCATCCCCTGTTCCGGAACTGGAACTGGCATAATTACTCCAGCCAACTCTAGATCTGAAACACAATTCAGAAATGCTTGAGCTTTCACTGGATTTACTGGGACACGGGAAAGAAAAAATCTCTTTGCAGGAGGTCTCATCTTGAAACCAATTCTGTACCCTTCTGAAACAATGTTCTGAATCCAAAGATTGTGAACAGAATTGATCCAAATTTCTTTGAAAAAACGTAACCTGCCCCCTACCAGCTGAACTGGAATGAGGGCCGTACCTTCATGTGAACTTAGAAGCAGGCTTTGCCTTTCTAGCAGGCTTGGATTTATTCCAGACTGGAGATGGTTTCCAAACTGAAACTGCTCCTGAGGACGAAGGATCAGGCTTTTGTTCTTTGTTGAAACGAAAGGAACGAAAACGATTGTTAGCCCTGTTTTTACCTTTAGATTTTTTATCCTGTGGTAAAAAAGTTCCTTTCCCACCAGTAACAGTTGAAATAATAGAATCCAACTGAGAACCAAATAATTTGTTTCCCTGGAAAGAAATGGAAAGTAGAGTTGATTTAGAAGCCATATCAGCATTCCAAGTCTTAAGCCATAAAGCTCTTCTGGCTAAGATAGCCAGAGACATAAACCTAACATCAACTCTAATAATATCAAAAATGGCATCACAGATAAAATTATTAACATGCTGGAGAAGAATAATAATATCATGAGAATCACGATTTGTTACTTGTTGCGCTAGAGTTTCCAACCAAAAAGTTGAAGCTGCAGCAACATCAGCCAATGATATAGCAGGTCTAAGAAGATTACCTGAACACAGATAAGCTTTTCTTAGAAAAGATTCAATTTTTCTATCTAAAGGATCCTTAAACGAGGTACCATCTGACGTAGGAATGGTAGTACGTTTAGCAAGGGTAGAAATAGCCCCATCAACTTTAGGGATTTTGTCCCAAAATTCTAACCTGTCAGGCGGAACAGGATATAATTGCTTAAAACGTTTAGAAGGAGTAAATGAATTACCCAATTTATCCCATTCTTTGGAAATTACTGCAGAAATAGCATTAGGAACAGGAAAAACTTCTGGAATAACCGCAGGAGCTTTAAAAACCTTATCCAAACGTATAGAATTAGTATCAAGAGGACTAGAATCCTCTATTTCTAAAGCAATTAGTACTTCTTTAAGTAAAGAGCGAATAAATTCCATCTTAAATAAATATGAAGATTTATCAGCATCAATCTCTGAGATAGAATCCTCTGAACCAGAAGAGTCCAAAGAATCAGAATGATGGTGTTCATTTAAAAATTCATCTGTAGAGAGAGAAGATTTAAAAGACTTTTTACGTTTACTAGAAGGAGAAATAACAGACAAAGCCTTCTTTATAGATTCAGAAACAAAATCTCTTATGTTATCAGGAACATTCTGCACCTTAGATGTTGAGGGAACTGCAACAGGCAATGGTACATTACTAAAGGAAATATTATCTGCTTTAACAAGTTTGTCATGACAATTATTACAAACAACAGCTGGAGGAATAGCTACCAAAAGTTTACAGCAGATACACTTAGCTTTGGTAGATCCAGCAGGCAGTGATTTTCCTGTAGTATCTTCTGGCTCAGATGCAACGTGAGACATCTTGCAATATGTAAGAGAAAAAACAACATATAAAGCAAAATAGATCAAATTCCTTATAAGACAGTTTCAGGAATGGGAAAGAATGCCAAATATCAAGCTTCTAGCAACCAGAAGCAAATGAAAAATGAGACTGAAATAATGTGGAGACAAAAGCGACGCCCATATTTTTTAGCGCCAAATAAGACGCCCACATTATTTGGCGCCTAAATGCTTTTGGCGCCAAAAATGACGCCACATCCGGAACGCCGACATTTTTGGCGCAAAATAACGTCAAAAAATGACGCAACTTCCGGCGACACGTATGACGCCGGAAACGGAAAAGAATTTTTGCGCCAAAAAAGTCCGCGCCAAGAATGACGCAATAAAATGAAGCATTTTCAGCCCCCGCGAGCCTAACAGCCCACAGGGAAAAAAGTCAAATTTTTGAGGTAAGAAAAATATGATAATTCAATGCATAATCCCAAATATGAAACTGACTGTCTGAAAATAAGGAAAGTTGAACATTCTGAGTCAAGGCAAATAAATGTTTGAATACATATATTTAGAACTTTATAAATAAAGTGCCCAACCATAGCTTAGAGTGTCACAGAAAATAAGACTTACTTACCCCAGGACACTCATCTACATGTTTGTAGAAAGCCAAACCAGTACTGAAACGAGAATCAGTAGAGGTAATGGTAAATATAAGAGTATATCGTCGATCTGAAAAGGGAGGTAAGAGATGAATCTCTACGACCGATAACAGAGAACCTTATGAAATAGACCCCGTAGAAGGAGATCACTGCATTCAATAGGCAATACTCTCTTCACATCCCTCTGACATTCACTGCACGCTGAGAGGAAAACCGGGCTCCAACTTGCTGCGGAGCGCATATCAACGTAGAATCTAGCACAAACTTACTTCACCACCTCCCTTGGAGGCAAAGTTTGTAAAAACTGATTTGTGGGTGTGGTGAGGGGTGTATTTATAGGCATTTTAAGGTTTGGGAAACTTTGCCCCTCCTGGTAGGAATGTATATCCCATACGTCACTAGCTCATGGACTCTTGTTAATTACATGAAAGAAATATGATAAAAAGGGGGTGGAAAACAAAAAAAGAAAAAACAGAAGGGGAAAAACAAAAGGGGAAAAACAAAAAAGAGAAAGAGTGAACAAAAGAGTAAAATGAAGAACATAAATGAGTGTTGCTGGATGGTACGTGGACTCTCCCAAACAAATCTTAGTTAGTGGCACAGTCTATGGAAAAACTTTTCAGACTGTAAAGAATTATTCAAAAAATTATAAAAAACAGTGCCAATCAAACATAACGTTCAGTCCCTGTGGATGGAGAGTGTTTAATCGAAAGATCCACTTGGCCTCAATTTGTAGAAGGAGTGTGTCCCTGTCCCCCCCTCGCCTCAATGGGGGGACATGGTCTATTAGTGTAAATCTTAGATCCTGGATATATATATATATATATATGTGTTTGTGTGTATGTGTAAATATATATATATATATATATATATATATATATATATATATATATATATATATATATACACATATACCCATGATTGTTTAAGATTAAGTTCTCATTAAAATTCTGTAGTTAACGTCCTTTTTCATGATTTTCTTGGTGTTTCGCTTCCTTTGTATTTTTTAACTATTAAATATAAAATTTCAGAGGGGGCCATAGATGTACCTGGGCTACTGAACTGTAGTTGTCACCTGTGATAAACCTTGCCAGCCTCCTTTGGCTATAAGTACTACAGAGCACAAGGTACTGGGCCGCTCTTACTCAGATGATGTATTTTTGTGCACATGTTCCTAAAGCGCCTGGGAGTCAGGAATAATTTTTAAAAAAATGGTGGCAGGGAGCAGGGCCAGATTAATGTGCTCCTTGAGCTTTATATTTAGCACCACATGCAAAGTTTATACAATGTCTATGCAGGGTAGCAACCTTCACCTGCATGTCAGTCTGCACTATAAAAGTAACTTGAAGCTGATATTTTCCTTAAATTTAAATTTTCTTAAATTGGCAGCAGCTATAGTGTATAATCTGCCTCTTTCTTGGCTGTTGATGTTGCTCTGTGGTCCTGTCCCACAAGATAACTTTGTAATATTGCTTGTTTATCATTTCTTTTATATTTTTGTGAATGCTAGTCAAGGAACTGAATTGGCCTGAATAACAAAATAAAATTAAAAATCTCTTTTTAATCAGATGTTAAAGAGGAGTCTTAATTCAACTTTTTTCCCCCCAAAGTGAGAAAATATCCCCCGCTAGTATTATGCCAGTATGTCTTTTTGATTATTTAAAAAGTACAATAAATACATAAAGGATTTTCACCAAACACTGAAGTTTAGATGGTTGCTGTGTTTACCAGTTAAAGGGACAGTCTACTCCTGAATTTTTATTGTTTAAAAAAAATAGATAATCACTTTTATTACCCATTCCCCAGTTTTGCATAACCAACACAGTTATATTAATTACTTTTTACCTCTGTGATTGCCTTGTATCTAAGTCTCTGCACACTGCCCCCTTATTTCAGTTCTTTTGACAGACTTGCATTTTAGCCAATTGGTGCTGACTCCTAGGTAACTCCACGGGAGTGAACACAATGTTATCTATATGGCACACATAAACTATCACTATCTAGTTGTGAAAAACTGTCTGAATGCAATGAGATAAGAGGCAGCCTTCAAGGGCTTAGAAGTCAGAATATAAGCCTTCCTAGGTTGAGCTTTTAACAAAGAATATTATTATTATTATTATTATCCGGTATTTGTAGAGCGCCAACAGATTCCGCCAACAAAGCAAATTTGATTAGAAAAGTACATTTGAAAGTTGTTAATAATTGCATACCCTATCTGAATAATAAAAGATTAATCTTGACTAGACTGTTCCTTTAAGTCGAACTTGCTAATCAGGATGTGTGTCTGTGTTTTTCTCAGTGTCTGTCTAAGTGTCTTTGTGCCTGTGTGTATGTTAGTGTCTATGTTTTTATATTGGTTGTGTGTGTGTGTGTCTGTATTAATGTACACCTGTGTTTAGCATCTCTGTTTGTGCATCTGTGTGTGTGCTAGTGTGTGTCTGTGTTAGTGTGTTACCGTGTTAGTGTCTTTAATTCTTTAAAGCATGTTATTTTAAGACTCTGCATGCCCATGACTCATATGTACGACATTGCATGTCTTACATATATGAGTCATGAAAGTTCAATTGGGACTAGACTGTTCCTTTGAGAAGCAATAATCATATGACTGCAGCTTTTTAAACTCTCCTCCACCTCAGAGGTTGCATGAGAGCAGGGGGTAGCAGTGCTGCACAAAACCCTTTTTGCAATTAAAAAGATGTGGGCTGCAAGATTGCCATGAACAATAAATAAGACTCCTATATGACAATTACTTAAAGCTACTACTAGTTAATGAGCAAATTTCAAACAAATTTATGATGAACCTACAGGAAAATAATGACTTCAACTGATGTTCATGCAAAAAGAACATAACAGTGTTAAAAAAAGGAGATAATGATCAACAAATAAAGAGATATTTGCTTCAATAATTTTTCATTCAATGAAAACATAATTTAAGTCACAGTGCTACTGAATTTTGTGGCCCTATATAAATAAATTATTATAATAATAATAATCAGTGGCAATCTTCACAGATTGCCACTGATTATTATTATCATAATAATTTCATTATATAGTGACACAAAATTCAGTAGCACTGTGACTTAAATTATGTTTTCATTGAAAGCATATTTATCAGTTAGAGATCCCAGGCTTTGCATTACAGAAACAGCATACAATTGTGCAATGGTTTAGATTATGATCAATGATGGGACCCTGCCCTGATAAACAAAAGAACACCCATACACAAAAATATCATTCCAGTACAATAAAACAGAACTAAATCTATTTATCCATTACTAAGGATTCATAGCTATTGACAACAATATATTTCATATTCCATGGGGTCGAATTATCATTGTGTGAGTGCACGTGATCTGATATTGCAGATCATGTCCACTGCACATCGATAAATGCAGACAGCGTACACTCTAGGTATTTATAATAGCAGATTTGCCGCCACTCGGCCGCTAGCAGGGGGTGTCAATCAACCCGATCGTATTCGATCGGGTTGATTTCTGTCGATTTATGTCCGCCGCCTCAGAGCAGATGGACAGGTTATGGAGCAGCGGTGTTTAGACCGCTGCTTCATAACTTGTGTTTCAGGCGAGCCTGAAGGCTCGCCAGAAACGCAGGGCAGCAAGCTCTGTACAGAGCTTGATAAATATGCCCCAAAATATTGTTGCATCACTATATTGCTGTTAGTTTAATCTGCCATCTCTCAGTGTAGTATATGGAGAGTTAACATGCTGTTGTTGAAATAATAATGTAACAGTAATTTCTCAGCCTTAGGATCACATATAATCAGGTAAGCAGAACATTTTCTGATTCTTGCTTCATAGAATTCATTGTTATTGATTGACTTTGACAGCAAAATGTACAGACTTTTACAAGGTCATTATATTTTTGAGAATGAGTGAACATATTGTAAACCTTTTAGAATTTCTGTTGTCTTATTCTTTAAATTGTAGAAATAAAACACCTATTGTTTTCTTTCTTAATTCAGATAAAGCATATATTTATTTAAAAAAAAATAAAAAAATTCTTTGGTATTATAAAATGTACTTAATTCTCTTGATATGCTTGTTAAATAAGGAGGTAGGCAGGCTCAGGAGCACTCCTCTAGAAGTGTGCACCTAACATTTCATGACCTTGTTGCTTAGTCAGCTACACGAGAGACTGTGGTTGCATTGTACCACTTTTAAATTAGAGTATATAATGCAAGCTTTTTGTTTGGGTGCCTTGTCTGACAATTGTCCTTAATAATGTATCAGTTTTCAAACATCAAAAATAGTCAAGTTTGGTCCATCCTTTTGTCATTATTAGATCACCCATAAATCGCAAGTAGAGCACAATCAATAGCAGGGGGTGTGTTATTTTTAACTTAGTCTTGTGCATAGAATAAGGCTCAAACTAGTATTATTGTTAGTTGTTATAATTTGTTAACAAAAGTATCTTAGCGGTCAAATTTTTTTTTAGCATGACCTATATTTCTAATGTATAGTTCAGGGAATGCAATTAGCTTTCTCACTGTGCTCACGTTACAAGTGGGCCGTAAAATGTTGTACTCAAGCACAACCCGAAAAACTGCTGTCAAATTTTGCGTTTTTTGAGACCTGAAGGAAATGATTTTCACTTACAGGGTGGTATAACAGAATACATATAAAATGCTATGTAAGTAAATGATTTAAGCTAGACTTATAATTAATGAAACAATATAAGGTTTTGTGACAGAATTAACAGGATATGGTATATGGGGTATTACTGGGGAGGAGTTAAATGTGTATGTGAATGCATGTGTAAGTAAGTTAATATCATAGACCTCTTGACTATCCTCCGCTATCACTTAAGTCCCACATAAAGTGCATACATTCAGTTGAAAGGCACATCTGAAGCAAAAATAAGATGGTAAAACTCCAATTTGTTAAAAAAATTTAAAAACTGCAAACTTACGGAACAGGCAAGTAGTGTAGGTAGAAATGGAATCTGCCTATGTCTGAGGCGTTTCAGGCCATACTGGCACTCTCGTTGGGTAAGTTTTGCTTTTAGTCTCCAAAAGTGAGAGCTCAGTTATTTCTGTATAAAGGTGGGAAGAATAATTACAGAACTATGAGCTCTGGTTATAATTTAATAAATAAAGCCCAAAGTGATGTAGCAAATTGAACTGTATATATTAAACTTTGTACGCAGCTTTGGATCCCTTGCAGTGAAGGTTTGCGCAATTGGAAGCCCAAGAAAAGAGAAGAGGGGATGCTTAAGCAATTTTTTGTGCAATAATTAATACAGGCTATAGATGCTGCCTCACTTGCCCCAAATTTTTGAGAACAGGTTCCCTAGCTTGGAACTCACAATTTGAGCGCGATCCGCTATATGACGCAGGTATCGGCGCAAGCGTGGAAACCTGCGCCGCCCGTAGTTTCAGCTCGCAACTCAAGCTATTTTATAAATACGGCTCCGTCATTTGCTAAAGTGTCGTAAGTCTGACAAACTAGCGATGTCCAGAAATCTGCGTAAGTACTAATTTCTGGAGTCGCCAGTGACTTACGGCACTTTAGAAACTGCCGCCGCATAAAAACTGACTAACTTATAAAATCACCCGTTACTGTCTAACACCCCTCCCAAACATAGCCCGACACGTATAACCCTCTATCCACAATCCCCCCTCTCACTCCTAATAATAAATATATTAACCCCTAAACCGCCGCTCCCGGACCCCGCCGCCACCTACATTAACTATATTACCCCCTAATATGATCCCCCTACACTGCCACCACCTATTTAAACTATATTACCCCCTAATATGATCCCCCTACACCGCCGCCACCTATTTAAACTATATTTTGGCTAATCAGCCAATAGAATTACAGTAGCTCTTATTCCATTGGCTATTCAAATCAGCCAATAGAATTAAAGTAGCTCGCATCTGATTGGCTGATTTGAATTTGAAGGCTCAAATCAGCCAATAGGAATTCAAGGGATGCAATTTTTAATTGCGTACCTTGAATTCCTATTTAGTGTACGGTGGCGATCGTATGAAGGGGATCCTCCATGCTCCAGCTCCGGTCTTCAGTTCCAGCGGTCTTCAGTTCCACCATCGCCGATCTTCAGTTCCAGCATCGCCGGTCTTCAGTTCCAGATGGACGGTCTTCAGCTCCGCGGTCACCGGTCTTCAACTCCTCTGCTCCGCGAAGGCTGGTTCCTGGAAGAAGAAGAGGTCGCCTGGGGGGCTTTGTTATTTTATTAGGGGGCTTAGATTAGGTGTAATTAGCTTAAAATTCTTGTAATCTTTTTTGTATTTTTTGTATTTTAGTGTTTGTTTGTTTTTGTAATTTAGTTTAGTGTATTTAATTGTATTTTAGATTAGATATTTGTAGTTTATTTAATTAATTTATTGATAGTGTAGGTGTATTTGTAACTTAGGTTAGGATTTATTTTACAGGTAATTTGGTAATTATTTTAACTAGGTAGCTATTAAATAGTTATTAACTATTTAATAGCTATTGTACCTAGTTAAAATAAATACCAAGTTCCCTGTAAAATAAATATAAACCCTAAAATAGCTACAATGTAATTATTCATTATATTGTAGCTATCTTAGGGTTTATTTTATAGGTATTTAGATTTAAATATGAATAATTTAGTTAATATTATTAATATTATTTAGATTTTTTTAATAATAATTAAGTTAGGGGTGTTAGAGTTAGATAGGGTTAATATAGTTAATATATATAATATAATAACTATATTAATTATATTAACCCTAATATAATTAGGGTTAACATAGGTGGCGGCGGTGTAGAGGGGTCAGATTAGGGGTTAATATATTTAATATAGGTGTCGGCGGTGTAGGGGGATTAGATTAGGGGGTAATACATTTATTATAGGTGGCGGCGGTGTAGGGGGATTAGATTACAGGTAAAAGAGCTGATTACTTTGTGACAATGCCCCGCAAAAGGCACTTTTAAGGGCTGGTAAAAGAGCTGAATTCTTTGGGGCATGCCCCGCAAAAAGCCCTTTTAAGGGCTGGTAATAGAGCTGGTTACTTTGGGGCAAAGCCATGCAAAAGGCCCTTTTCAGGGCTATTTGTAGGGTTAGACTTAGGTTTATTGGTAGGGAAATTTTAGTATTTTAGGGGTTAATAAATTTAATATAGGTGGCGGCAGTATAGGGGGATTAGATTAGGGGGTAATAATTTTAATATAGGTGGCGGCGGTGTAAGGGGGTCAGATGAGGGGGTAGTACATATAATATAGGTGGCGGCGGTGTAGGGGGCTCACATTAGGGGTTAATATAGTTTAAATAGGTAGCAGCGGTGTAGGGGGATCATATTAGGGGGTAATATAGTTTAAATAGGTGGCGGCGGTGTAAGGGGATCATATTAGGGGGTAATATAGTTAATGTAGGTGGCGGCAGTGTAAGGGGATTAGATTACAGGTAAAAGAGCTGACTACTTTGTGACAATGCCCCCCAAAAGGCCCTTTTAAGGTCTGGTAAAAGAGCTGATTACTTTGGGGCCATGTCATGCAAAAAGTCCTTTTCAGGGCTATTTTTAATTTAGTTTAGGGTAGGGACATTTTACTATTTTAGGGGTTAATCCATTTAATATAGGTGGCGGCGGTGTAGGGAGATTAGATTAGGGGTTAATACATTTAATATAGGTGGCGGCGGTGTAGGAGGATTAGGGGTTAATCATTTTAATATAGGTGGCGGCGGTGTAGGGGGTTTAGATTAGGGGGTAATATAGTTAAAATAGGTGGCGGCGGTGTAGGGGGCTCACATTAGGGGGTAATAATTTTAATATAGATGGCGGTGGTGTAGGGGGATTACATTAGGGGTTAATAATTTTAATGTAGGTGGCGGCGGTGTAGGGGGTTCACATTAAGGGGTTAGACATTTAAAGTAGGTGGCGGCGGGATCCGGGAGCGGCTGTTTAGGGGTTAAACACTTTATTAGGGATGCGGTGGGGGATCGCGGTTGACAGGTAGATAGACATTGCGCATGCGTTAGGTGTTAGGTTTTATTTTGCAGGTAATTTAGGGAGTTACGGGGCTCCAATACACAGCGTAAGGCTTACTACGCCTGCATTTTGTGGCGAGGTGAAAATGGAGTAAGATTTCTCCATTTTCGCCGCGTAAGTCCTTACGCTGTATATTGGATACCAAACTGCGCTGGTTTGGTATACCTGTCTATGGGCCAAAAAACTACGGCTGAAGGCAGAAATATACGAGCGTAACTTCTAGGTTGCGCCGTATATAGGATACCAAACCAGCGCAAAATTTGGCGTCGCCGGCTTTTGCGGGTGATGCTGCATATCGGATCGGGGCCTAAATATTCTTCTATGGAGATAAATTTTAAATACACAATTCTTATAAGTAGAACAAATATTTTAAGTATTCCATCAAAACATAATAGTTCTACTTTCAGTATCTGCATGGTACCTTTCAAGGTTTAACCTTTATGGGAGCTATAATGTTTGAAAGTAGATAAAATAATCTGTTTGTAATTCTGCAAATGTACTGGAGGTGAATTACCATCTAGGCAGCTCAGGATTTAAGGAATAGGATGCTTTAAACTTAATAACAAAGTAAAACATAAGTTTTGTGAATTGTATTAAGTATTAGTGTTAAAGGGACCCTAAACCCAATTTTTTTTTAATTAATGATTCCGATAGAGCAGGCAATTTTAAGCAACTTTCTAATTTACTCCTATTATCAAGTTTTCTTCGTTTTCTTGCTATCTTTAATTAAAAAGCAGGAATGTGATGCATAGGAGCCGGCCCATTTTCAGTTGAGAACCTAGGTTATGCTTTCTTATTGGTGGGTAAATGTAAGCCATCAATAACCAAGGGCTATCCATGGTACTGAACCTAAAATGGGCTGGCTTCTAAGTTTTACATTCCTGTTTTTAAAATAAAGATAGCAAGAGAACAAAGAAAAATTGATAATACGAGCAAATTAGAAAGTTGCTTAAAATGTCATGCTCTATCTGAATCATGAAAGAAAAAAAGTGGGTTTAGTGTCCCTTTAACCCTTTGAGTGCTAAGCACTTTCCCACCTGGGTGCTAATATAAGTATGGGTGCTAAAATAAGTATAGGAGGAGGGAGGATGCACCCTCCTCCTATACTTAACATTGTTAAGTATAAATAAAGTTGCGCTGTGACGTCATCACGTCATTGCGTGTGACGTCACTGACGTCACCACGCATCACGTGAAGCCCCGACGATGCCTGTTACTTTACAGGCACGATCGCCAGGGTAGGAGCGATTAGGAGCCCCCAGATCTCCCTCAAGGTGGGAAAGTGCTCATGACGGCTCTGAGCCGTCATTAGCACCAGAGTGAGAAACTCTGTGACGGCTCAGAGCCGTCATTAGCACTGAAAGGGTTAAGGAGCATTAAACTGCTACAATAGCACAGTTACTACTTACCATGACCATGGTATTGATTTTCTGCTTTGCATACTGTTATTTTTAAAGTTGTTCTTTTATTTTAACCCCTTACATGTACCGGATAGTGAAGCTCTGCATCTTCACATTAGGTGCAGCCATCTTGGAGCTTAAAGTGACATCAAACCCAAAAGTTTTCTTTCATGATTTAGGTAGAACATATCATTTTAAACAACTTTACAATGTTCTTCTATTATCAAATTTGTTTAATTGTTTTGGCATCATTTGTTGAAGAAGCAGCAATGCACTGCTGGTTTCTAACTGAAAATATGGGTGAGCCAATGACAATCTGTTTATACAGTATATGCAGCCACCAATCAGCAGCTAAAACCTAGGTTCTATGCTGCTCCTCAGCTTACCTAGATAAACCTTTCAGCAAAAGTAAATTGGAAAGTTGTTTAAAATTGTATGTTCTACCTAAATCATGAATGAAATTTTGTGGGTTTCATGTCCCTTTAAGTATTCTTGCACCCTGTGATAGAACGGTGCACATTTACAGATCAGTGATACTGTTGTCTTTTGACAAGTCGTATCATACACGTCAGTTTAGCATGCACAATTGGCTGCAATTTCTAAAGGCTTTTTTTATATTATTATTTAACTTTTAAAACTGCAAAAAAATTATAAATGTAAACCGCCTGCTGTTAATTGTGTTAGCTAAAGTGCAAGGTCCAGCTTTCTTTCCAAGATAGTGGCACCCTGTTTGTAAATGAATAGATTCTCCATTTGGCACCTACATAATAGTTTAATATTAGAAAATGGCTTTGAAGAGAGCTGCAGGCACAGGAGGCAAAATAATAGCATGGTGAGTACTAATCATGCTACTATATTTGTACCCAACAGTTTATTGTTTTGAAATTCAAGTTAGAGGTTTACCTTTTAGTACCAATAAAGATTTAGGAATAGACTACACATCGGGTGCAAACAATATTACTATTGTGCGTTAAGGTTACTCAAGCTCAGTCAATAATGCTTCTATTTGTGCACTTATATTACAAATCGAAAGTTATTTTTTATCACTCAAGAGATAGTTGCTACTAACATGTGCATGCTGGATAGCGTGGGTGTGCTAAATCTATCATGTAATAGACTTCTATGGGGACATGCAGTAATATACAGATCGGATATTGCTTGAGAGCTAAGCTGAGGGTGCGCTAAGCTGATGTTAGGCAAGTAGTGGAATTCTACATTTAGTTCTGTGCTATACTATTAATGATAATGGTTTACTTCAGGTGGTCAAAGGAGCTAAATTATACAGTGGCATTTTGGATTGTACTTTGGCACAACACAATTTGTAATACAAGAACAACCAGAATACTAATAATACCCTTTGCACTATTCACTTAAAGTAAAGGGGTGCCAAAATATTTTTGGCCGTGTAAAGATCGTTCAAATAATTAACCATCCACTTGAATGGTGCACAGGCTATCACTATCGATTGAGCACCACTTATAATTCAGCCCATAGTTGGTAAATATATTCTATATTTACTATTTAGACTGATTTTTCTATAGTGCTTTGTAATCATTCTCTCTGGTGAGTAAATTGCAGAAAGTGCAGCATTTGAGGCATATAGTAGGGGCATAGAACTTTACAATGAAACAGACAGAAATAGACAGGTTACCAAGATTGACAAGTAGCCCACACAGCTGATTGGCTGACTGTCAGCCCACCACCCAGTAAGAATCAACAACACACAGGAATAACATATCTGACTAGTGTACACAGCTCTTTGCAAACTAATACCAACACTATGCACACGTGCTTGACCATGAATTCTCTGCTTGCCACATTTCTACATGAACTCAGCACTCATTTAAATATCAATTGTCAATTTTTAAATAGGACTGGGGATCAAAAATCTTACCTTCAGTGGGTATTCATGTTTATAAACTCCCTTTTTATTGTCTGCAAGTGTATTTGTTTTCAAAAAAACACTACCTATATGTGATAATATACACAGCAACTATACTAATACAAAATACATTTTCTAAAAGCACTGAAAACTATCAGTTTGCTGCCTGTTGTTTTGCAGTTCGGTGACACATTCCTTACTGTAACTAGTTAGGGACAGAAATGAGCTCCCGTAATGACTAAACAATCACTATGCACCATGCAGCAAGGTCGATGTTCAGATTCTGGCAGGATGTATGGGGAATACAGTGAAAAGAAAAAGGGGACAAAATAGTCAAGTAAAGTGCATTCTATTGCTATTTTTTTATTTTGTTTACTACACATAATTAAGCATTTTACAGGGAATTCAGTTTGAGTTTAATATATCTTTAAACTTGCAGTCATAATATTACAGTAACAGATTCATAAAAGACAGCAATGTTCAGCTCTTTTTGTTATCATTATCTCTTACACTACCTGCAATTTGTAGATGCTGACACAAAACAATCAAAATACTGAGTAAACAAAGGCTGCCATTGATTTATCATTAGGTTTGATCACCTAGACACATTTTCTTTAAAAAAAATGTATCTGGTGAATCATTTTTCAAAGCTTTCTCTGTATTATATAATCTATGAAATTTGTCCTGTAGATGGCAATGTTACATAAACAAGTGGTTACATGTATTTTTTCACTGATGTAAATTTAGCCAGATATTATTACATAAAGTATTATGAAGACTATTTAAAAAAACAAGCAAAAAACAAATATCAATTGTTACCTACTTTTATTTTAGCATTTTATATTGGTCAATTTTCAGCATATATTCTACATTGTATATAGTAGTCAAACTGAAGGTTAAAAATATATACAGGGAAACAGGCCTGAAAGAAATGATGTCATCAATATGAAAGAGCAGTGTTTTTTGCTTGAAAACATTGTGAAGTAAAAGCTTTTAAACTGTAAATTAAAACTAATGTAGCTGTTCAAATTGTGCATTTTTTCCTAAAGCTCATTAACTTAAAGGGACACTGAACCCAATTTTTTTCTTTCATGATTCAGATAGAGCATGCAATTTTAAGCAACTTTCTAATTTACTTCTATTATCATTTTTTTTTCGTTCTCTTGCTATCTTTATTTGAAAAAGAAGGCATCTAAGCTAAGGAGCCAGCAAATTTCTTGTTCAGAACCATGGGCAGCACTTGTTTATTGGTGCTGTCCAATCAGCCACGACAACCCAGTTTGTTTACTAAAAATAGTCCAGCATCTAAACTTACAGTCTTGCTTTTCAAATAATCATACCAAGAGAATGAAGAAAATTTGATAATAGGAGTTAATTAGAAAGTTGCTTAAAATTGCATGCTCTGGGGCCTATCTATCAAGCTCCGAATGGAGCTTGATGGCCCGTGTTTCTGCCGAGTCTTCAGACTCGCCAGAAACAGCAGTTATAAAGCAGCGGTCTAAAGACCTCTGCTCCATAACCCTATCCGCCTGCTCTGAGCAGGCGGACAGGAATCACCGCAATTCAACCTGATTGAATACGATTGGGTTGATTGAAACCTCCCTGCTGGCAGCCGATTGGCCGCGAGTCAGCAGGGGGCGGCGTTGCACCAGCAGCTCTTGTGAGCTGCTGGTGCAATGCTGAATACGGAGAGCGTATTGCTCTTCGCATTCAGCGAGGTCTTGCGGACCTGATCCGCACTGTCGGATCAGGTCCGCAAGACCTTTTATAAATAGAGGCCTCTATCTGAATCACGAAAGAAAAAAATTGGGTTCAGTGTCCCTTTAAAGACATTACCTACAGATGTTCATTGGCTGATAGTCACTTCCTGTTGATGCTCATTGGTTGATAGTTGCTTCATGTTGATGCTCATTGGTTGATAGTTGCTTCCTGACATTGTTCTCTGAGCATTACTAGAAAACAGTAGCAAATAAGCGTTAATAAGAAGGGCAATACTGATACTGGTAAACTAGTTTAAATGTAAACAACTTTTAATTTTTTTCTAGCAAAAATGGACATGTAAATGTTGCTCTTTCATTTGTATAACAAGGAATAAACATACACAGTGTCCCTTTAACTACTATTTCTGAGATTTAGGTGCCATAATGTAAAATAACTCTGCTGTGTAATATGTAGGATCATTTCTTTAGATGAGATGTAGTCAGAAGCCCAGGAGTTATGTACGGGGTGAGCAACAGCCACTAAACTATAATTAACTACCTCTGAAAGTCATAACCAGCCCTTGTCCTTTATCATTTCTTCACAGAAGACATCTACAATTCATTTTCATGACTTCATCGATGATCGTGGCATGTAATTTGAGGTCTAATGAGAAAACAAAAGGTGTATGTGTTATGGGTATCAATTATTGTTCAGGAGGCTAGTTCAGCACTTGAGCTTAAATGTTTAGAGGAATAGTAAATAAAATCTTATTCAATATTGGTTTATGACTTTTTGTACACAGCAATAAAAGGATGAAACCCGATGCATTTTATTCACTTTGCAGAGATCTGTTGTAGTGAAAGCAGTTCTTCATTTTCCTTCTAATTCTCTAAAACCCTTTTTTCTTTTTTTCTTTAATGGAGAGATTTTATACTTAAAGGGACATGAAACCGAAAATGTTCTTTCATGATTTACACAGAGCATACATTTTTAAACAACTTTCACATTTACTTCTATTACTTAATTTGCTTCCTTCTCTTATTATCCTTTGCTAAAAGGTTTATCTAGTAGAGTTCAAGAGCAGCAAAGAACCTAAGTTCTAGCTGCTGATTGGTTGCTGCATATATATACCAATTGTCATTGGCTCACCTATGTGTTCAGCTAAACTGCTGCTTCTTCAACAAATTATACCGAGAGAATGTAGCAAATTTGATAATAGAAGTAAACTGGAAAGTTATTTAAAATTGTATGTTCAACCTAAATCATGAAATCATTTTTTTGGGTTTCATGTCCCTTTAAACACCTCTTGCTTTTATGTAAAAATTGTTCCTTGTCCCACGCTCGCTAGAGATGCCAAAATGCTATATATGTAGCCTAGTTTTTCAATATTTTGCAAATGGCCTAATTTGATTTGCAGCATTTGCAGTTTTCAGAAGTTGCTTTTTGGCCTCCTCAGGAGAGTGGGGCTTTACATGATTTTTACACAAAAACAAGAGGTATTTAATATCCATTTAAATAAGTATGCTCAAGCAATTGTGTCTAACTTAAAGAGATATGAAACAGTGCTCTTTTAGTAAAAACAAATATGCTCTATCAAATTAAACAGAAAAATAAACAAATTGTGTAAAAGCAGCAAACAAACAACAACTTGTTTTCTTGCAATATGAGCACACTGCAGGGGTTAAACACACAGGGGTCAATCACAATCCTTTATAAAAACATCAAGGGCCAGATTACTAGTATTTATGCTCCACTCAGTAATACCAGCACACGCGAATGAATGAAAGCTTTGCGCTCACGAGTGCGTGCTTCCATAGGCTCCAATGGGAGCCTTGTTCTCATGCCGTCAGACACAGAATTAGAACTAGAGCAGTGAAGGGAGTAAGTTATGCAGCAATGGGCAGCATAGTGTAAATATATATGTATATGAATATATACATATATATTTGTGTATTAACATGTGTATATACATATATTAACACATAAAATATATGTACATAAGCATATACATTTATATTTACAGAGAACAAACAGTCCCCATAGTAGCCCGCTATGTAAAGGTAGTTTTCAGTGCCATTTTTTTTTTAACAACCACACACTTTAACCCCTAAAAACTGCTTTGTGCAGTTTTTTTAAACAAAAATAAAGATGGTGCATTTTTGTATTAAAAATGGAAACAAACACTCACCTAGATTTAGAGTTCTGCGTTAGCCGTCAAAACCAGCGTTAAGGGCTCCTAACGCTGGTTTTGGCCGCCCGCTGGTATTTAGAGTCAGTCAGGAAAGGGTCTAACACTCACTTTCCAGCCACGACTTTTCCATACCGCAGATCCCCTTACGCCAATTGCATATCCTATCTTTTCAATGGGATCTTTCTAACGCTGGTATTTAGAGTCTTGGCTGAAGTGAGCGTTAGAACTCTAACGACAAAACTCTAGCCGCAGAAAAAAGTCAGGAGTTAAGAGCTTTATGGGCTAACGCCGGTTTATAAAGCTCTTAAAGGGCCACTGTAAGTAAATATTTTCTATGCCTGTTACTAACTAACTACCCCAAATACGCTTTTTATCAATAGCAGTTCATTAACATATCTCTACCGTATATCAGAAATCTTGTCTGCAAATTTAATTGTTTTCCAAACCCACTCCATGGGTATCCTTTGCTCTGTACCAATCCGCTTACAATACCTAGGTTTCAAAATGGCGCTTTAAACACAAAGTTATTGGTTTAAGTATTTTGAACACGCAGAGCTGAAAATAGTGGGCAGGTTAACGTGACATCATCGGCGGAGAAAATATAGGTCAGTAGGTTTTAATTAATGTTTATTAACTTTAATATGTTAGTTGTTTAGCTTAAAATTATAACAGAAAGTAATCCTTTAACTACTGTGCTCTAAAGTACACTAACACCCATAAACTACCTATGTACCCCTAAACCGAGGTCCCCCCACATCGCCGCCACTCTAATAATTTTTTTTAACCCCTAACCTGCCGACCGCACACCGCCGCCACCTACGTTATCCCTATGTACCCCTATTCTGCTGCCCCTAATATCGCCGACACCTACATAATATTTATTAACCCCTAATCTGCCCCCCCAACGTCGCCGCTACCTACCTACACTTATTAACCCCTAATCTGCCGACTGGACCTCGCCGCTACTCTAATAAATGTATTAACCCTTAAAGCTAAGTCTAACCCTAACACCCCCCTAAGTTAAATATAATTTTTATCTAACGAAATAAATTAACTCTTATTAAATAAATTATTCCTATTTAAAACTAAATACTTACCTGTAAAATAAAAACCTAATATAGCTACAATATAACGAATAATTATATTGTAGCTATTTTAGGATTTATATTTATTTTACCGGCAACTTTGCATTTATTTTAACTAGGTACAATAGCTATTAAATAGTTAACTATTTAATAGCTACCTAGTTAAAATAATTACAAAATTACCTGTAAAATAGATCCTAACCTAAGTTACAATTAAACCTAACACTACACTATCAATAAATAAATTAACTAAACTACCTACAATTACCTATAATTAAATCAACTAAACTAAATTACAAAAAAAACAAACACTAAATTACAAAAAATAAAAAGATTACAAGAATTTTAAACTAATTACACCTACTCTAAGCCCCCTTAAAAAATAACAAAGCCCCCCAAAATAAACAAATGCCCTACCCTATTCTAAAATAAAAGGTTAACAGCTCCATTACCTTACCAGCCCTTAAAAGGGCCTTTTGCGGGGCATGCCCCAAAGAAATCAGCTCTTTTGCCTGTAAAAAACATACAATACCCCCCCAACATTACAACCCACCACCCACATACCCCTAATCTAACCCACCCAAACCCCCCTTAAAAAATCTAAAACTAAGCCACTGAAGATCTTCCTACCTTATCTTCACCCAGCTGGGTATCACCGATCCGTCCAGAAGAGGGTCCGAAGTCTTTATCCTATCCGAGCAGAAGAGGACATCTGGACCAGCAGACATCTTCATCCATGCGGCATCTTCTATCTTCTTCCATCCGGCGCGGAGTGGGACCATCGTGAAGCTGCCGACGAGGAGTCATCCTTCTTCACCGACGGACTAACGACGAATGAAGGTTCCTTTAAATGACGTCATCCAAGATGGCATCCCTCGAATTCCGATTGGCTGATAGGATTCTATCAGCCAATCGGAATTAAGGTAGGAAAAATCAGATTGGCTGATTAAATCAGCCAATCAGATTCAAGTTAAATCCGATTGGCTGATTGGATCAGCCAATCAGATTGAGCTCGCATTCTATGGGCTGATCCGAACAGCCAATAGAATGCGAGCTCAATCTGATTGGATCAGCCAATCGGATTGAACTTGAATCTGATTGGCTGATTCAATCAGCCAATCAGATTTTTCCTACCTTATTTCCGATTGGCTGATAGAATCATATCAGCCAATCGGAATTCGAGCGACGCCATATTGGATGACGTCATTTAAAGGAACCTTCATGCCTCGTTAGTCCGTCTGTGAAGAAGAATGGCTCTGCGTCGGCTGCTTCAAGATGGTCCAGCTCCGCGCCTGATGGAAGAAGAATAGAAGAAGATAGAAGATGTTGCATGGATGAAGTTGTCTGCCGGTCCGGATGTCCTCTTCTGCCCGGATAGGATGAAGACTTCGGACCCTCTGGAGGAGCTCTTCTGCCCAGATAGGATGAAGACTTCAGACCCTCTTCTTGACGGATCGGTGATACCCGGCTGGGTGAAGATAAGGTAGGAAGATCTTCAGGGGCTTAGTGTTAGCTTTTTAAGGGGGGTTTGGGTGGGTTAGATTAGGGGTATGTGGGTGGTGGGTTGTAATGTTGGGGGGGTATTGTATGTTTTTTTTACAGGCAAAAGAGCTGATTTCTTTGGGCCATGCCCCGCAAAAGGCCCCTTTAAGGGCTGGTAAGGTAATAGAGCTGTTAACTTTTTATTTTAGAATAGGGTAGGGCATGTTTTTATTTTGGGGGGGCTTTGTTATTTTTTAAGGGGGCTTAGAGTTGGTGTAATTAGTTTAAAATTCTTGTAATCTTTTTTTATTTTTTGTAATTTAGTGTTTGATTTTTTTTGTAATTTAGTTTAGTTGATTTAATTGTAGGTAATTGTAGGTAGTTTAGTTAATTTATTTATTGATAGTGTAGTGTTAGGTTTAATTGTAACTTAGGTTAGGATTTATTTTACAGGTAATTTTGTAATTATTTTAACTAGGTAGCTATTAAATAGTTATTAACTATTTAATAGCTATTGTACCTAGTTAAAATAAATACAAAGTTGCCTGTAAAATAAATATAAATCCTAAAATAGCTACAATATAATTATTTGTTATATTGTAGCTATATTAGGGTTTATTTTACAGGTAAGTATTTAGTTTTAAATAGGAATAATTTATTTAATAAGAGTTAATTTATTTAGTTAGATAAAAATTATATTTAACTTAGTGGGGTGTTAGGGTTAGACTTAGCTTTAGGGGTTAATACATTTATTAGAGTAGCGGTGAGGTCCAGTCGGCAGATTAGGGGTTAATAAGTGTAGGTAAGGTAGCTGCAACATTGGGGGGGGCAGATTAAGGGTTAATAAATATAATATAGGTGTTGGCGATGTTGTAGGCAGCAGATTAGGGGTTCATAGGGATAATATAGGTTGCGGCGGTGTCTGGAGAGGCAGATTAGGGGTTAATAATAATATGCAGGGGTCAGCGATAGCGGGGTCGGCAGATTAGGGGTTAATAAGTGTAAGGTTAGGGGTGTTTAGACTCAGGGTACATGTTAGAGTGTTAGGTGCAGACTTAGGAAGTGTTTCCCCATAGGAAACAATGGGGCTGCGTTAGTAGCTGAACGCTGCTTTTTTGCAGGTGTTAGGTTTTTTTTCAGCTCAAACTGCCCCATTGTTTCCTATGGGGAAATCGTGCATGAGCACGTTTTTGAAGCTGGCCGCGTTCGTAAGCAACACTGGTATTTAGAGTTGAAGTGGAGGTAAATTATGCTCTACGCTCCCTTTTTGGAGCCTAACGCAGCCCTTCAGAGAACTCTAAATACCAGCGGTAAGTAAGTATTTCATATACTAATATTCTGCACATAAAAGAATATGTTCTATGTTATTATTAATAGATATTCTTTTATATATCTGTATATATCCTTTTATATATCTGTATATATCCTGTATATATCCTTGCCTATATATGTAGGTATAGATACAGTATACTGTACCAAACAAACATCATATATATGTAGAAATATGTATATATGAATAAATATAACATATTCTGCTATGTGAAGAACATTGGAATGTGAAATTTATATATATTTTCATGTTGGGTTAGCGCACATGAGAATATACGATCGTGTTTGTGCACGAGTGGTGTGTTATTGTGCGTGATATTCTAAGTTCGCCTTGTTGCATGCGTGAGGTTAGCATGAGAACGATTACTTTTTACTTTCAACTCATAATACGAGCACAACCCGACTTATGCAAAAAGTTTACTTCTAGTACAATTAGCGATCTAGTAAAAGCACTAAATATTGCTCCACTTGTAATCTGGCCCTCAGTGTGCTATGCATTGCATGAGTTTCATGTGAAAGAAGTAAGTTGCATCCTATTTATGATATTGGGGGGAAAAAAGGTACATACAAAAAAAAAAAATCTTAAATGGAGCTTGTTTAACACCGCATTCACATATTGTGCTTCATTTTTATAACAAAACTGAAAGTGAAATCTAAAATGCCACAAGAGTTAGAAGATTATTTGAATGTGGACGAAAAACATATTTTTAAAATATGAGCATGAACCACCCCAAAATATTTGGATGATTCAGATAAAGCTTGTATTCATCGTTTTAGTTTTTTGTCTATTATTAGATTTGCTTCATTCTCTTGGTATCCTTTGTTGAAGGAGCAGCAATGCACCACTGGGAGCTAGATGAACACATCTGGTGAACCAATAAAAAGAGGCATTTGTGTACAGCCAGCCACCAATCAGCAGTTAGCTCCCACTAATGAATTGCTGTTCCTGACTGAGCCTACCTAAGTATGCTTTTTAACTAAGAATACCAAGAGAATTAAGCAAATTAGATAATATAAGTAAATTGGAAAGTTGTTAAAATGATTATTATTATCAGTTATTTGTACAGTGCCAACAGATTCTGCAGCACTATAAATAAAGGCAGTATACAAGGTAACATTTATAGGGATCAAATAGGTAGAGGGCCCTACCAAGAGTTGCACTGTTGAAGTCAGCTCTTATGAAGGTGATCTGCAACCAGTTGGGCTTTTACATGCCAAGGGGGTTCAAGGGGGTTAAAACCCCATGCTCTGTCTAAACCATGAAAGAACAAATTTTGTTTTTATAATATTTATATATACAATTGTGGAATGCCAAGCCTCTTTTCCAAAGTGAATACTTAAAGGACCAGTAAATACAGTAGATTTGCATAATCAACAAATTAATGATACAAAGACAATGCTATAGAACTTAGTTTGAACTTCAAATTAGTAGTAGATTTTTTTCTGACAAATTTCAAAGTTCTGTCTATTTCTACTCCTCCTGTATCATGTGACAGCCATCAGCCAATCACAAATGCATATACGTATATTCTGTGAATTCTTGCACATGCTCAGTAGGAGCTGGGGACTCAAAACGTGTAAATATAAAAAGACTGTGCACATTTTGTTAAAGGGACACTGAACTCAATTTTTTTATTTCGTGATTCAGATAGAGCATGACATTTTAAGCAACTTTCTAATATACTCCTATTATCAAATTTTCTTCATTCTCTTGGTATCTTTATTTGAAATGCAAGAATATAAGTTTAGATGCCGGCCCATTTTTGATGAACGACCTGGGTTGTCCTTGCTGATTGGTGGATAAATCCATCCACCAAAAAAAGTGCTGTCCAGAGTCCTGAACCAAAAAAAAAAAGCTTAGATGCCTTCTTTTTCAAATAAAGATAACAAGAGAACGAAGAAAAATTGATAATAGTAAATCAGAAAGTTGCTTAAAATTGCATGCTCTATCTGAATCACAAAAGAAAAAAATTGGGTTCAGTGTCCCTTTAATAGAAGTAAATAGAAGACTTGTTTAAAATAGTATGCTCTATCTGAATTATTTAAGTTTCATTTTGACTTGAGTGTCCCTTTAATTAATTCTAAGCAGTTATTCTCAACCAGTGTATTCATTATATTATACATTAAACAAATTAATTGCAAAACTACAAAAATATGGTAACACAAAACAGGGCTTTTTAGTAAATTTGAATGGTGTGCCAAAAGTTTACTAAAGTGAGATTGGTTGGAAATCGCTGGTTTATATGAAAGACTGTCCAATATTTAACTGTAGATTCTAGTATTTCCACTTGCTATAAAAATAAACTCTTTATAAAATAATTAACGCTTAACAGATTGGGTCTGCTCATAAGTCTGCTTTGTGCAGATGGCTGACAAAGGGTTACAGACTGTGGGACTGGTTTGATGTCTAAAGTGTACCTTAGTTGAAAGGGGAATCAGGGCCATGGATTCAAGGTGGGCATATAACTCACATGAGGTTCAAGGCAATGGGGTCTGATGTGCCACCTACTGTCCACCAGTAACTTGTGCATCATCCAGTATTTTTGTGGAAAAAAGCTGACAGTTAATTTTCATAAGCAATTTATTTTTTTCTGGTAAATCCTATGGCACCCCTTTATTAACTGTCGCGCGGACATGATCTGCTGTAGTGGATCATGTCCGCCCGAAATCGCTAAATGCCGACAGCATATGCTGACGGCATTTAACTTTGCACAAGCATTTCTAGTGAAACGCTTGTGCCATGCCAAGATTCTTAAGACCGCTGCTTCTTAAAGGGACAGTCTAGTCCAAAATAAACATTCATGATTCAGATAGGGCATGTCATTTTAAACAATTTTCCCATTTGCTTTAATCACCAATTTTGCTTTGTACTCTTGGTATTCTTAGTTGAAATCTAAACCTAGGAGGTTAATATGAAAATTTCTTAGACCATGAAAGCCACCTCTTTTCTAAATTCATTTTGGCAGTTTTTCACCACTAAAGGGTGTTAGTTCATGTGTTTCATATAGATAACACTGTGCTCATGCACGTGGAGTTCCTAGGAGCCAGCACTGATTGGCTAAAATGCATGTCTGTCAAAAGAACTGAAATAATGGGGCAGTTTGCAGAAGCTTAGATATAAGGTAATCACAGAGGTAAAAGTATATCAATATAACAGTGTTCGTTATGCAAAACTAGTGAATGGGTAATAAAGGGATTATCTATCTTTTAAAACTATAACAACTCTGGTGTAGACTGTCCCTTTAACTTTTATTTCCGGTGAGCCTGAAGACTTGCGCGGAATAAGCAGCATTGACTGCTTTTTAAATCGGCCCCTATATGTTGCTTAATATAGCTTCACTATAATATTTTATCTGCTATAGCCATACTAAAATTATTTCTAATTGAAATACAATGTTTTAATGGCTAGAGAGTTAAACATTATTTACAAAGGTTTAACAGAAATGTTACATTTTGAAGCCAGACCAATCCCTTACGGCTAGATTTGGAGTTTTGTCGGTAAGGACCCGCGTAGCTAACGCCGGCTTTTTTCTGGCCGCACCATAAAAATAACTCTGGTATTGAGAGTCCACATAAAGGCTGCGTTAGGCTCCAAAAAAGGAGCGTAGAGCATATTTAACGCAGCTTCAACTCTCGATACCAGAGTTGCTTACGCAAGCGGCCAGCCTCAAAAACGTGCTCGTGCACGATTCCCCCATAGGAAACAATGGGGCTGTTTGAGCTGAAAAAAAACCTAACACCTGCAAAAAAGCTGCGTTCAGCTCCTAACGCAGCCCCATTGTTTGCTATGCGGAAACACTTCCTACGTCTGCACCTAACACTCTAACATGTACCCCGAGTCTAAACACCCCTAACCTTACACTTATTAACCCCTAATCTGCCGCCCCCGCTATCGCTGACCATATTATTACTAACCCCTAATCTACCGCTCCGGACACCGTCGCTACTTACATTATCCCTATGTACCCCTAATCTGCTGCCCCTAACACCGCCGACCCCTATATTATATTTATTAACCCCTAATCTGCCCCCCTCAACGTTGCCTCCACCTGCCTACACTTATTAACCCCTAATCTGCCGAGCGGACCTGAGCGCTACTATAATAAAGTTATTAACCCCTAATCCGCCTCACTAACCCTATAATAAATAGTATTAACCCCTAATCTGCCCTCCCTAACATCGCCAACACCTAACTTCAATTATTAACCCCTAATCTGCCGACCGGAGCTCAACGCTATTCTAATAAATGTATTAACCCCTAAAGCTAAGTCTAACCCTAACACTAACACCCCCCTAAGTTAAATATAATTTACATCTAACGAAATTAATTAACTCTTATTAAATAAATTATTCCTATTTAAAGCTAAATACTTACCTGTAAAATAAAGCCTAATATAGCTACAATATAAATTATAATTACATTGTAGCTATTTTAGGATTAATATTTATTTTACAGGCAACTTTGTAATTGTTTTAACCAGGTACAATAGCTATTAAATAGTTAAGAACTATTTAATAGTTACATAGTTAAAATAATTACAAAATTACCTGTAAAATAAATCCTAACCTAAGTTACAATTAAACCTAACACTATACTATCATTAATTTAATTAAATAAAATACCTACAATTACCTACAATTAAACCTAACACTACACTATCAATAAATTAATTAAATACAATACCTACAATTACCTACAATTAAACCTAACACTACACTATCAATACATTAATTAAATACAAAACCTACAAATAACTACAATGAAATAAACTAACTAAAGTACAAAAAATAAAAAAGAACTAAGTTACAAAAAATAAAAAAATATCTACAAACATAAGAAAAATATTACAACAATTTTAAACTAATAACACCTACTCTAAGACCCCTAATAAAACAACAAAGGCCCCCAAAATAAAAAATGCCATACCCTATTCTAAATTACTAAAGTTTAAAGCTCTTTTACCTTACCAGCCCTGAACAGGGCCCTTTGCGGGGCATGCCCCAAGAAGTTCAGCTCTTTTGCCTGTAAAAAAAACATACAATACCCCCCCCAATATTACAACCCACCACCCACATACCCCTAATCTAACCCAAACCCCCCTTAAATAAACCTAACACTAAGCCCCTGAAGATCTTCCTACCTTGTCTTCACCATACCAGGTTCAGCGATCGGTCCTGAAGAGCTCCTCCGATGTCCTGATCCAAGCCCAAGCGGGGGGCTGAAGATGTCCATGATCCGGTAGAAGTCTTCATCCAAGCGGGGCAGAAGAGGTCTTCCATCCGATTGAAGTCTACATCCAGGCGGCATCTTCTATCGACATCCATCTGGAACGGAGCGGCAGCATCCTGAAGACCTCCGACGCGGAACATCCATCCTGGCCGACGACTGAACGACGAATGACGGTTCCTTTAAATGACGTCATCCAAGATGGCATCCCTCGAATTCCGATTGGCTGATAGGATTCTATCAGCCAATCGGAATTAAGGTAGGAATATTCTGATTGGCTGATGGAATCAGCCAATCAGAATCAAGTTCAATCCGATTGGCTGATCCAATCAGCCAATCAGATTGAGCTCGCATTCTATTGGCTGTTCCGATCAGCCAATAGAATGCGAGCTAAATCTGATTGGCTGATTCCATCAGCCAATCAGAATATTCCTACCTTAATTCCGATTGGCTGATAGAATTCTATCAGCCAATCGGAATTCGAGGGACGCCATCTTGGATGACGTCATTTAAAGGAACCGTCATTCGTCGTTCAGTCGTCGGCCAGGATGGATGTTCCGCGTCGGAGGTCTTCAGGATGCTGCCGCTCCGTTCCAGATGGATGTCGATAGAAGATGCCGCCTGGATGAAGACTTCAATCGGATGGAAGACCTCTTCTGCCCCGCTTGGATGAAGACTTCTACCGGATCATGGACATCTTCAGCCCCCCGCTTGGGCTTGGATCAGGACATCGGAGGAGCTCTTCAGGACCGATCGCTGAACCTGGTATGGTGAAGACAAGGTAGGAAGATCTTCAGGGGCTTAGTGTTAGGTTTATTTAAGGGGGGGTTGGGTTAGATTAGGGGTATGTGGGTGGTGGGTTGTAATGTTGGGGGGGTATTGTATGTTTTTTTTACAGGCAAAAGAGCTGAACTTCTTGGGGCATGCCCCGCAAAGGGCCCTGTTCAGGGCTGGTAAGGTAAAAGAGCTTTTAACTTTAGTAATTTAGAATAGGGTAGGGCATTTTTTATTTGGGGGGGGGCTTTGTTGTTTTATTAGGGGGCTTAGAGTAGGTGTAATTAGTTTAAAATTGTTGTAATATTTTTCTTATATTTGTAGATATTTTTTTATTTTTTGTAACTTAGTTCTTTTTTATTTTTTGTACTTTAGTTAGTTTATTTCATTGTATTTATTTGTAGATATTGTATTTAATTAATTTATTGATAGTGTAGTGTTAGTTTTAATTGTAGGTAATTGTAGGTATTTTATTTAATTAATTTATTGATAGTGTAGTGTTAGTTTTAATTGTAGGTAATTGTAGGTATTTTATTTAATTAATTTAATGATAGTATAGTGTTAGGCTTAATTGTAACTTAGGTTAGGATTTATTTTACAGGTAATTTTGTAATTATTTTAACTAGGTAACTATTAAATAGTTCTTAACTATTTAATAGCTATTGTACCTGGTTAAAATAATTACAAAGTTGCCTGTAAAATAAATATTAATCCTAAAATATCTACAATGTAATTATAATTTATATTGTAGCTATATTAGGATTTATTTTACAGGTAAGTATTTAGCTTTAAATAGGAATAATTTATTTAATAAGAGTTAATTAATTTCGTTAGATGTAAATTATATTTAACTTAGGGGAGTGTTAGTGTTAGGGTTAGACTTAGCTTTAGGGGTTAATACATTTATTAGAATAGCGGTGAGCTCCGGTCGGCAGATTAGGGGTTAATAATTGAAGTTAGGTGTCGACGATGTTAGGGAGGGCAGATTAGGGGTTAATACTATTTATTATAGGGTTAGTGAGGCGGATTAGGGGTTAATAACTTTATTATAATAGCGGTGCTGTCCGGTCGGCAGATTAGGGGTTAATAAGTGTAGGCAGGTGGAGGCGACGTTGTGGGGGGCAGATTAGGGGTTAATAAATATAATATAGGGGTCGGCGGTGTTAGGGGCAGCAGATTAGGGGTACATAAGGATAACTTAATTAGCGGCGCTTTGCGGTCGGCAGATTAGGGGTTAATTATTGTAGGTAGCTGGCGGCGACGTTGTGGGGGCAGGTTAGGGGTTACTAAATATAATATAGGGGTCGGCGGTGTTAGGGGCAGCAGATTAGGGGTACATAAGGATAACGTAGTTGGCGGTCGGCAGATTAGGGGTTAAAAAATTTAATTGAGTGTCGGCGATGTGGGGGGACCTCTGTTTAGGGGTACATAGGTAGTTTATGGGTGTTAGTGTACTTTAGAGCACAGTAGTTAAGAGCTTTATAAACCGGCGTTAGCCCAGAAAGCTCTTAACTACTGACTTTTTTCCTGCGGCTGGAGTTTTGTCGTTAGAGTTCTAACGCTCACTTCAGCCACGACTCTAAATACCGGAGTTAGAAAAATCCCATTGAAAAGATAGGATACGCAAATTACGTAAGGGGATCTGCGGTATGGAAAAGTCGCGGCTGAAAAGTGAGCGTTAGACCCTTTTTTGAGTGACTCCAAATACCAGAGTTAGCCTAAAACCAGCGTTAGGAGCCTCTAACGCTGGTTTTCACGGCTAACGCCAAACTCCAAATCTAGGCCTTAGAAATTAATTAGAAAACCAGTATATCATGTGGTTTTCAGAAAACTTTTCACATTCTATTTGGAATTTTCTATTTCAACCGCCTTGATTTCTTCAAAATCCTTTTTACATTTTTTTAGTGTTAAAATATTTGCACATGCTTTGTTCACCTGTTAATAAACTATTTATTTTTGTTTTGTTACAAATATTAATCAAACTTTTAATCTATAAAAAATGGTATACAACTTGTGCACAACTACATATAGTAATTTGAATATGTGTTTATGGTTGAAAAGAAGTGTTTGGATGCTTAAAATGCTACTTATAAAATGACACAATAATATATTAAATTGAATTGCATGTATTCTAATTTTAGGTAAATTAAAAACCTCCACCAAAACATAATAGACTGTTATCACCATCATTAATAAACACTATGTGCTAGATTACAAGTGGAGCACTAAATTATCGCGCTCCCGCAAATAGGCAAATTAACCTGTTCGTGGGAGCACGATAATTAACCAGCCATAACAATTGACTGGTTATTGCTACCGCGAGCTTGCGGTAGCAATTAGCACTCTGAAAATTAACCAGAGGTCAGACCTCTGTTTAATTTTCTTAAAGTGGCCCAAATGCCCTCAAAATCGAGGGCATTATAGTTATTTCTTTAAAACAATGTAGGATTTTTTTTTTAATAAAAAAACCTGTACTAGGCAGTTTTGGGGCTTTAAAGTTGTTGGGTGGGGGGTGTTAGAGAAAAAACGGCACTGAAAAATTTCCATAGACCGCAATGTAAATATATGTGTATATAATATATATTTATGTGTAAATAAATATGTGTATATCAAATAAAGATGAAAACCCAGAGGCTCCTATAAGCTACAATGCAAAGGAAGGAGCTGTGCATTCCATCAAAACATCACATTGCAAGCATAGCAGACAAAAGTAAGTCAAAAAAGTGAGTAAGGGTCGTAACAATAAGGGGGAGCAACCCGTATGGTGATTAAGCCTCTTTAAAGTCCACTAGCCCTTCACTTTTTTGCTACGCCACCTTGTATGTGTGCATGTCCTGTACGTTGTTGCAGCACTCCTCTGGATTGTTTTTTATCCTATTTACACATATTAACACATAAATCCATTTGTATCTATTCATATACATATATATTTAAAAATACTGGCCATCGCTGCGCAAGGTTTTGGTGCCATCTGAGACGGCATCAGAACGAGGCTCCCTTTAAAACTAATGGAAGCGCGTTCTATTGAGCCAATGCTTCCTAGCAATGCGAATGCAAGCTCACATTTGCTTTGCGCTTAACTTTTAATACCAGCGCACATTATCATGCGCTGGTATTACAAAGTAGAGCGCTAATAATGCTAGCACGCAAACAATATTAGCACTCCATTTGTAATCTGGCCCTATATTTTCTTTTCTTATTGACAAACTATGTAGATGTGTAGTAAAAATTTTGAGAAAAGACTTTAATTTTTTTTTTTTATATTTACCCAATCTGATTGTAAGAAATCAAGAATCCTGATATAACCACCTTAAATCATCTTAAGTCATATTATCCTTAATAATTTAGCATGCCTTAAAAATAGGAAAAAAACATTTGGAGTTGAAGTTCTCACACAACAACCTTTAATGTATTTTTAAGATGTTCTGGGTAAGTATAACTGTAGTTCAGATAACTCAGAAGTCAATAGAGTGCCTGGGCGGAAGGGCCCCATGAAAATTCTTATTGTAAAAAAACAATATAAAGCTAGTTAAAGTAGGCCACATTACCTTTTTTTTTAATTTAACACAGAGATTGGAACATTGTTATATGGCCTCGTGTATCAACCTCAGAACATTCTTAGCTGCTAATTGGTAGATACGCTTGATTGACAGGCAATCTAGTTCACTGTATGTATGTAATAGTCAGTTCTTGTTAAGTCTCCAATATCAACACTGAGTGCATACGGAAGGTGTCACTCTGAGGCTCAAGGGGGCCTTTTTAATATAGTAAGCTGGGGCTGTGCAGTCTGAGCATACTGTTCAGTTTTATATTCTTTTAATGAACTGTCGGAATTAAAGTAGGAATTTAGAGATATGACTTGTAAATGTATAACTCTGTTTAGCCTTAAAGCTTTTAATCATCAATGTCTTAACAGTTAAACAACAGTAATACATCAGCATTGTATGCAAATAAACATGAATATATTTAAGTTTTTCTACTAAACCCATTTCAACAATAACTATTTATGAAACACACTACAAATGTTTGGAAGAAAAACAGGTAGGTCCACATTAATATAATTAATTTATTTTCATAGTACAACCCCATACTCTAGATCTGCTAGTGACAATAACTTGTCACCACCTAAGGGGGTGCAATTGATATAAACATAATTTTAACAGAACAAATAAGAAACTAAAACCAGGGATCTTACCCACATATGATTCTTACCCACATAAGATAAATAGCATATGATATAAGGCTACAAAAATAATAAATCTAGCCCCAAGTGGGCTATATCAGATTTTGAGCTTTATCTGTGATAAATAATAATCCATAAAGATGGTTCAGGTAATTCAATCCGTCACAATAAGGTTCTATGGAGGGTATCCTTCCAGAACTAGCTGCTTCTTTCCAATTGATCTCCAAATTCCAAATGATTTCTGTGGATAAACACACAAAAAAAGGGCACCTCCTTGTGTAACTCTGATACACCACAAAGATAATGTGTACTATTAGACTTGTATTCACAAGTGTGGCATCACCCAATTGTGCTTAGTAAGGTGGACTGGGATCTCTCAGTTTCCCGGATCACTGATCCTCGGTACTTGTGCTCCTCTCACAGTCACTTCAAGGATAAGGCAAATTCAGGCTCTCAGTGAAGTTTAAAAATGAGAATTTATTAAAATGCAAGATAAGGAATAAAAACACTGGGTGTAACAACAACCTCTATGGGGCATATTTATCAATGTGCGAGCGAACATGATACGAAGTAGGGTATAATGTCCGTTGCACATCGATAAATGTCAACAGCATATGCTGTCTGCATTTATCATTGCACCAGCAGTTCTTGTGAACTGCTGGTGCAATGCCGCCTCCTGCAAATTCACAGCCAATTGGCCGCTAGCATTGGGGGTCAATCAATCCAATCATATTCGATTGGGTTTATTTATGTCCGCAGTCTCAGAGCAGGCAGACAAGTATATAGAGCAGTGGTCTTTAGACCGCTACTTCATAACTTCTGTTTCCGGCAAGCCTGAAGGCTCACCGGAAACAAGGAATATCAAGCTCCTATTGGAGCTTGATAAATATGCCCCTATGTATTTAAAACAGTTGCAACACGTTTCTCAGCTTCCTCACTGCTTCCTCAGGCATCTCTGGAAACAACAAGGAAGCTGAGAAACGCGTTGCAACTGTTTTAAATATATAGAGGTTGTTGTTACACCCTGTGTTTTTATTCTTTATCTTGCATTTTAATAAATTCTCATTTTTAAACTTCACTGAGAGCCTGAGTTTGCCTTATCCTTGAAGCGACTGTGAGAGGAGCACAAGTACAGAGGATCAGTGAGCTGGGATACTGAGAGATCCCAGTTCACCTTACTAAGCACAATTGGGTGCTGCCACACTTGTGAATACAAGTCTAATAGTACACTAGGAGGCGTCCTTTTCATATGTGTTTATCCAAAGAAATCAATCAAGGGAGAACTGCTACTCCCCTCAACCTATCAGGTCCTGCCATTGTATTCCACTCACAGCCTTTTGACTGTGCCATTCTGTCTTGCAGGATACCTCAATTATTCCAAATTGACTGATCTTGTATGAAGTTCCAGATGAGAGCCACTAACCTTGTAGTCACTGTACAGTAACCTGAAGACAAAACTTAAATTACCTCCAATTTACTAGGATCTGGCTAACTAATCAGACCCATTTCAAATGGGGTAATGAAACTTTAATGCAGTTGCTGGCCTGTACCAATTTGAACTGCCACTAGAACAGCAAACACAGTTACCTGCAAAAGAAAAGAGAGCAGCAAACAGGGAATTGGGGGGAGGATCACTATCAGCATTAAGAACCCCCTTGCCTCTTCTATTTAATATATCCTCCAACCATAATTTGATTAGCCAATCAGACTTGTCTTCCTAGTTTTTTCTTAGCTAGGCTGAATGATTGTTTAAATTGTTTATGGCACTTACGGAAGGCATCATTTTATCGCAACATTAATTTCATAAAATAATTTAGCATAAAATAACACATTTAACAATCTGCATGCAGTTTGTATCAATGATATAAGGGAATATTTATTGAAAAAATAATTACAATATTGCCATGATGCTTTGCAGAGTGATAAAGACTTAAATGAACCTAAGCAAATACCTAGACACGGGAGATCATAACAAATACTAACTGCAAACAGATCATATGTTTTGGAATATTAACACCACATCATCATTAGTTTTTTAGTTTGCAAAGAAAATGGAATAATCAAATGACAGTAACAATTAAGAGATAACAATGTTCCCTCTGTTATCCACAAGATAAATCTGAAATCAGGTTATTTTACATTCGGTTTATTGCCAGTGACATTAATTTGTGAAGAACAAATTACTCTAATTACATCTGTTAGATTTTACACACTTTCTGTGGTCATTGATTATAATATTTCCCTAGCGTCATCAATGCAGCATGTTAAATTATTCAAACTTTAGAAAACAATACATTTAATGAGTGAATAATTCTTTAAAGATATTCTTTCATAGACCTGCAGTACCGCAATGCTCACTGTTTAAAATAATATCTATTTTATAGGATGTGTGACAGGATTGTCTAACTGAAGGCTAAAGAAGCACAGTGTGGCCCTCTGGGGCTTTTTATCTGGGGTCTGGAATTGTTAAAAGGGACATATAATCCAAAATGTTTCTTTCATGATTCAGATAGAGCATGCAATTCGAAACAACTTTCTAATTTACTTCTATTATAAAAAAATCTTTGTATTCTTGGTATCTTTTGTTGAAAAGCAGGGACATAAACTAAAGCAGCATTTTTAAAAGATTGTTATTTATTTGCAAGAGCACTATATGGCAGAACTACTTCCTGCCATATAGTGTTCCAGACACCTGCCTTGGTATCTCTTCAGCAAAGAATACCATGAGAGCAAATTAGAAAAATTGTATGTTTTGTCTGAATAACAAAAGAAAATGTTTGGCTTTTTATATTCCTTTAAATAACGGTGTTCTGCTGGAACCTGACATCGTTTTTAATATCTTCAGTGCTCTGTGTAGAGCAAAGAGACAGGTAAAGAAAGGATAAGAAAGAATAAAAGAGAAATATATAGAAGACAATATGGTCCCCCATCTAAACTCCCTAAACCATTTAACTTTTTGGTCTTTGTTTTATAATTTGTAATTATATAAATAAATGTTATAACAGTCACATTTTATATGTTGGGGAATGCACTATTTGATTGCAGCAAGAATTCAATGAAATCTAGTGAAGTGAACTCTTAACTAGTTTAAGTAGACCTCCTGCAGCATTAAAGTGCCATAAGACAGGTTGAGATCTGTGCATATCCTAATAGGGCTAACTAATTAAAAATAGTTTGCATAAAAAATTGTTAAAATTGCTGGCAAGTATTTTAAAATAATTTTCAAAAATAAGCAAAAATTCTTACTTAGCCATGCTGTCTGGAGCACTATGCTCCACCCCACTTATTAGTGTTTAGACACAGGGGTCAATTTATCAAAGCGTCAATCTCAGTGCATTCGCCAGCATCAATATGCTCGCCAGACATCGCTGACATGGATCTGAATACGATACCCTTATTTATAAAAAAATCCGTCAAAACGCGCGCGTCAAGTACGGTGCGAAGAGCATCGGACTGTTGTTAACTGTCATCGAAGTCGCGGTTATTCAAGTTTTTCCCAACTTTATTTATACAATTTCATTACTGTCCATGAACAAGCACATTTCTCTAAAGCTAATCTTTTATTTTTCAATTGTTAATGTCCAATAAATAGATAGATTTATACCCCAACAAACAATATCTCATAGAAAGTTATTTTTATATTTATTTGTTATACAAAAAATCTGTTATATGATACTTTCACATAAATTAATGTGTATTTGTATTTCTAGAATTCATGATATGCTTTTATCTCATGTTTTGTTTTTTTTGTAAATGATTATTAATGCTAGAATTTGTACATATAATTTTGCACATACTTGTGTATATATATGTGTGTGTGTGTGTGTTATGTCAGAAATCTTTTGCAAACATATTTACATGTCCCTAAATTCCTTTTTTTGTTCTAAACAATGTTGTCTTTCATAGCTCTGTGTTTATTTATACCACTATATGTATATAGTGTAAATGTATTATTATTCTGAGCAGGAATAATTGCAAATATAACATTTAATCAGGATATCATATGTATTTATTTGCAATCAATTGATATTTTAAGAGCTGGGCCAGATTCCTCTCTGTACCTGTGTAACCCCTCCTGATTGCAATCTAGTTTAAAAAAACACCCCTTCACAGGTGTTATAAAATGGGCTGGCATATAAGATGACATTTCTATTATTGAAAAAGAAATTCAAGAGAAGGAAGAAATACACTAAAAATAGCATGACAGTAAAGAGGTGATTTTAATTTCTGCTGTATCTGAATCATTACAGTTTAATGTTAGGTGGGCTATCCTTTTGAGCTATCAGTTTAAGATTATATTGAATCAAACATCAATTCGAATTTTAAAAATATTACACTGTGTGTCCTAATGTCAGCATCAACGTTTATCTTTAATTCTAAATTCACATATACATACTTTCAAAGTATAATACACAATGTAACAAATGACACTTACAAGTTCTGATGAGTGATCAATGACACAAGTATCAAGCATTTTGACTCGTTACTGATAGTTTAAAATGTATATTTGAATAAGATTGGCTGATGTCATAAATCATGTGATTATGCATATTCCAATCAAAAGTGGTTGAAAAATTCACTATTGTGTGGGTTGTTTAGGAGTTTGCGTCATAACTGGTGTGAAAAGTGTTGCGTCAAATTTTGGGGAAAGTGGAGAGTGTGACTTGTATTACATGGCTTAAACATAGTGCATATAGATTTTTCACAAAAAAATAAAAAGGAAGTTAGCTATATGTTGTGTATTTATTTCATTTTTATCTCTATATCTATTAGTGTGACAAGTTTGGGGCAAAACTTTTCAAAAAATTTGTAGAAATAATATCATCCCCTTGCTTTGTAATGAGAGACAAATTTGTAGCATAATCCTTACGTAGTAAAGTCTCATTTGTATCCCTATATCTACTAGTGCACCAAATGTGTAGCAATAATATTGTTTAATTTAAAAAGAGTAAACAATTTTAATAGAGTTCCTAATTTACTTTTATTATGTAATATACTTCATTCTCTTGCCGCATCGAACATAACCTTTCTGTGTTTTCAGACTCCCATTGAGTTTCATGGCAGCCGTGAACTCAAGGGTGGTGGATTGAAAACTAGGTACGCTGCGTCAGAATACACATGAGCGTACCTGCTAAATATTTGATAAATTGGGAAAAGTGTCAAATAGAGTCAGTCGAATGTGAATTCGAAACATCTGTAATGACGCAAGCATCAATCTGCGTCGGATTGAGATTGCAGGATTGTATTTTACGTCACAAATTTCAACATTTGCTGATCTTGACGCTTTGATAATTACAGCGGATCAATCTCGCGACAAATACAACGTGGAATTCAAACATATCAGTTGACGCTTTGATAAGTTGACTCCATCCTTCCAAAGCGACAAAAGATATAGATACAGCCATAGAAGGAAATGTGTGGGGGGAGTTAGAGCTTTACAATTCAGAAACTAAAAAGAAAGGGTTAATGGCGAGGTACTGCAGTATAAATACATACATACATACACATCAAAAAATATCTTATTCACTTTATACATCTGGCGCTAAAACATCTTCAGTTTTCTCCACTTTTACTTTTGGTTATTGTGAGATGTATAATGCATACATAAAGGAAACAAGCTCTACAAAATAACTATACAACTCACAGAGTAATTATTTTATTTTCCATGGTATGGGGTTTTTATCTCAATCTATTGGGGATATGCTCCTGAAATGTTTTTGGATTTTATTTGCTTTCCGTATGAATTGATCAGTTTGTTTTCAAAATGATCATGCTGCAAAATTGATCTGTGAGTTAAAAGGCAGCAACTGACAATGTCTTTTTAAACTAAAAGCTCCCAAAAAGGCCTTTTCATGTTTTAAGTACCTGTTATTGGGCTAGAAACTGGAAAGTCACCTGAAACTGACATATACAGTAGCCATTTCACAACCCTTAAAGGGACATAAAACACGTTGAGATGGTAATATAAAATGATAAATCGTTTATATAAAAAAAATCTGCAATATACTTTCATTTTTTATTTTGTCCCCTTTTCCTATAATTCCATTCTGAAATTGTGAGCTTTTCAGTTCCTGTTAGAAATGGAAGTGCAGAACACTGTTAAATCCACACAGCTATTGGCTGAACACTCTAGTGACCTATTTATAACTCTCTCTAATTGGCCACAGCAGAGAAGATAACCTAAGTTACAACATGGCAGCTCCCATTTTTTTTATAGACACTAAAACTTTACACCTGTAATAAATTTATCTAGAGATTTAGCCATCCACGGGTAGCTACAAAAATTCTGCAACTTCCATTGCTAAGTGGGGGCGCGGGCACTCCCAACTTGGCGTGTTACCATGAGGCCTCAAGGTTGGCCCATATTCTCCCGTGGAAAACAGATACCTTGGAATGCAAGTGGTGGAGAATAGAACAAGCGACTCTCCCTGACTCACTTACTCTTTCAGACCTGCTGTGGATCCCTAAGCATACTAGGGTTTCTTTCAATATCCAGATCTTTATAATCCTGTCGGCGCTACGCTTCTGGGATAAAGTTCGATCCCTACCACAGATTGCTCCACATCACTCACCGGTCCATACACTGTCAGGTCTTCTTCGAGCTCTTAGAGACTCGCATCCTTCACTATGGCATTCGCATGGCATTTCCACTATTAAGGATCTTTCTCAAGGTAGACAACTAATGTCACCAGCCACTTTTAACTCTGCATACCATCCTACCCAGTTGCTCCAATTTGAGTTTTGGAGATTAAGGAGCCTCCTTCACTCATGGGGATTTACGGCCTTCCCTCTACAGGCTCTTACTAATTGGGAACAACGTTGGGCTACGGCTCGGAGGATTCCCAGATCATTATCCATTTCTTATCAGGATTTACTTAACCCTCCAACTTTTTATAAGTCACCCTATATTGTATCATGGGAAAAGGCCTTACACTTTCACGCTTCACAAGAGGAATGGTCTCAAGCCACTCTACTCACAAAACAGGCTCTTCATTGTATTACCTTATTAGAACTACATCTTAAAATCTGTACTCAGTGGCATCTTACTCCCTTAAGACTTTTTAAAATATCTTCCTTAAACTCTCCGTTGTGTTGAAGGAATTGTGGGGAAGTGGGCTCACCATCACATGTGTGGTGGGGATGCCCTATATTGCAGCCCCTCTGGACAATGTTTTCCCAAAGGTGTCAGGCTCTTGACCCCACTATGTGGACCAAACCACAAATTATACTCTTTAATTTGTCCATCGAGACCCCCCCTCAACCCTAGAGGGTTGTTTACTATTTACCTAGTGATGGCTATTAAACTTTCTATTGCCCGACTATGGAAACAGCCTATGCCTCCCACCTGGAACGATATAGCTACGATTATGGATTATTTGGAGTGTATGGAGAGCCTCATCTTTAACATTAATAATAAGACAAATTTACACACCCAGTCTTGGGAAATTTGGAGACAAATTAAATAAGCCCAAATATTTGGATTTTATGAGAGCCCTATTGAGCGTATAAGATGTTTCTGTATCCTTTATTGTCCTCCTTCCCTTTCCTCTCCCTCCCTTACCTCATCCACTCCCCTCCCCCCCCTTTTTTTTTTTCTCTCTTTCCTCTCCTCCTTCCCTCCGGCACTCTGCAGTGCATCCAGGTCTTCTTTGTAGTCTTTTTCTTTTTTTGGTTTACTTACTAGACACCTTGACTTAAAGAATACTATTATACCCTTGTACCCATAATATGCATTATATTATCCCATGACTTCTGATATTACCTTACACATCTTTTGTATGCCAATACTACTGTCATTTGTTGTTAGTATCCTGTTTATATTATTATCAATTATTCCTGGTTGAAGTTATAAATGAACACTCCAATATAAAACTGAGTTTTTTTTTTTTTTAAACGAGACCAATAAGTGGTCTCCTATATTCCAAGAAGCCTTCCTGTGGTTATTAAACCTGCTTCATGGTCCGATAGTGACCTATTGTACCTATTGTATGGCTCAAAAAGAAAAATTTGTAAGGCATGTAATGTATGTTGTATACTGTAACCCACTACTGTATTGCAGCCTTTCTTTGTTTTGTTATTGAAATTTGTATGCCTTTTTTCTCTAAACCTCAATAAAAGATTTAGGGGGAAAAAAAAAAAACTTTACACCTACTTTGTCACTATTTAAACAGCTAATGAAACTTTAAAAAATACATCTACATGTTATTATCAGACTAATATTTTCTTTGACTGCGTCAGTCTATCTAGCATTTATTTAGTGTTTAATGACCCTTTAAAGTCACAGTAACGTGCTTTTGAGTTAACCCCTTTGTTTACTGTGGAAGGAGAATGCTCATTTACATGTGTGAGACAAATCTATTGTAATCCGATTCCATACTCACAACTGCTAAACCATCTGAATTCCATTCATATTGTAAAATGATGGGTATACTGAGCATGATTGTTTAAAGGGACATGAAACCCAAATGTTTTCTTCCATGATTCAGATAGAGCATGTGATTTAAAACTGCTTTCTGATTTACTTTTATTATCTATTTTGTTTTGATCTCTTGTATCCTTTGTTGAAAAGGATACCTAGGTATGCTTATTGGTAGGTGCACATAAATTACTCTCATATTATTGGCTTACCTAATGTGTTCAGCTAGCTCCAATTAGTGTATTGCTGTTTCTTCAATAAAGGAGAATTGAGAAAATAAAACAATATAAGTAAAATGGAAAGTTGATTAAAATGTTATTCTCTATATTAATCATGAAAGAACATCTTTGTATTTCATGTCCCTTTCATGGCTTTATTGTAACTTTTAATATTTTGACAATCCAGACATGACGAGTGTGCAGGGGCGTATTTTGGCCTAGGCAAACAAGGCACCGGCCTAGGGCAGCAGATTGGGGGGGGCAGCACTTTTTTGTTGCTATATTAGTAAGAAGCTTACAGTTATTTTAGAAGTATTATACAGGTATGTAAGGGAGATTTGCCCAAAGAGCTTACATTCTAGGGGGCATAAGAGACTGCCCATGGAGCTTATAGTTTAGAGGTAGCTCTGAACCTTTTTATTTATTCAGCTAGCTTTTGCCTTTAGTTCTGTTGGCTACCAGCACTTAGTATTGTGTTTGGGGAAGTATTGTTTCAAGAAATCTGTTTTTTTTTTATAAATTGCAGTGATAAGTGTGTGTGTGTAACTCTGTGTGTATCTGTGTGTTTGTGTGTGAACATTTTATTTTGAAAATGCCATAAAAAAAATCACTTTACTCCCTGACCAAAAAATATCACAGCTAAAAAAGGCCTAAAACCTTAGAGGGGGAGGGGGATAGGGGGCAGCAGAATTTTGAGTGCCTAGGGCAGCACAAAACCTTAATATGCCACTGCGAGTGTGACTTAGAATCAAACATTGACAGAAAGAGTTAGCTACACACCATTTGTAAATGTTTGCATCCTATTATTACTTTTCCTCCAGACCCCCTTAGCTCTATAGAGTATCACATACTCAGTTCATATACATATTTAAATAACTCTCTACATTTGTCAATGTGTACCCTGTCCACTGTGGGTGATCCATACATTGGTGATGAATAGACCTTAAGGTATACTCAAGTAAAAAAAAACAACTTCAATTATTCAACTTGCAAATTTACTTACTTTATCTAAATGAGCACAATCTTTTATATGCACACTTTCTGGTACACCAGCTCCTACTGAGCATATGCAAGATTCACAGAATATATGCATGTGCATTTTGTGATTGGCTGATGGCTGTCACATGATGCAGTGGAAGGGAAAATAGAACTTTTTTTTTGTCATGAAGAAATCTGCTACTCATTTGAAATTCAAACTAAATGCTTTTTCATTGTCTATTTATTAGGATTAGTACAGTCAACTTCAAAATCTTTGTTTTTAACTTAGACAACGTTAAGAGAACATAAATGAATAAATGTAAACTCACAATTTTGTAAAAACAAAACTTCTAAGTACATTAAAATCTATGGCCTAGATTTAGAGTTGGGCGGTAGCCGTCAAAACCAGCGTTAGAGGCTCCTAACGCTGGTTTTTACCGCCCTCTGGTATTTGGAGTCAGTCAGGAAAGGGTCTAACGCTCACTTTCCAGCCGCGACTTTTCCATACCGCAGATCCCCTTACGTCAATTGCGTATCCTATCTTTTCAATGGGATCTTTCTAACGCCGGTATTTAGAGTCATGGCTGAAGTGAGCGTTAGAAATCTAACTACAAAACTCCAGCCGCAGAAAAAAGTCAGTAGTTAAGAGCTTTCTGGGCTAACGCCGGTTTATAAAGCTCTTAATTACTGTGCTCTAAAGTACACTAACATCTATAAACTACCTATGTACCCCTAAACCGAGGTCCCCCCACATCGCCGCCACTCTATTAAAATTGTTTAACCCCTAATCTGCCGAAGGCACGCCGCTGCCACCTACGTTATCCCTATGAACCCCTAATCTGCTGCCCCTAACACCGCCGACCCCTATATTATATTTATTAACCCCTAATCTGCCCCCCTCACCGTCGCCTCCACCTACCTACACTTATTAACCCCTAATCTGCCGAGCGGCCTGCACCGCTACAATAATAAAGTTATTAACCCCTAATCCGCCTCACTCCCGCCTCAATAACCCTATAATAAATAGTATTAACCCCTTATCTTCCCTTCCTAACATCGCCGACACCTAACTTCAAGTATTAACCCCTAATCTGCCGATTGGAGCTCACCGCTACTCTAATACATTTTTTAACCCTTAAAGCTAATTCTAACCCTAACCCTAACACCCCCCTAAATTAAATATAATTTTATTCTAAGGAAATAAATTAACTCTTATTAAATAAATTATTCCTATTTAAAGCTAAATACTTACCTGTAAAATAAACCCTAATATAGCTACAATATAAATTATAATTATATTGTAGCTATTTTAGGATTAATATTTTACAGGCAACTTTGTATTTATTTTAACCAGGTACAATAGCTATTAAATAGTTAATAACTATTTAATAGTTACCTAGTTAAAATAATTACAAAATTACCTGAAAAATAAATCCTAACCTAAGTTACAATTAAACCTAACACTACACTATCAATAAATAAATTAAATAAACTACCTACAATTTGACATGTGCACGGCTAAAAAATTTGGTTAGTTTTCGGTTCGGATCGATTCAGACTTTTCGAATTTCGGTTTGGATCGAATCGGATTCGGCAAATTTGAATGAATTCGTTTCGGATTTTTTCGGATTCGAATAAATTCGTTTCGGATTTATTCGGATCCAAATAAATTCGTTTCAGATTTATTCGGATTTGGCTGAATTCAGTTCAATTCGGTTCTGAAATTCGGTATGTTTTAGTACACTAACACCCATTTAGTACACTAAGTCACTAACACCCATAAACTACCTATGAACCACTAAACTGAGGCCCCCCACATCGCAAACCCTATAATAACATTATTTAACCCCTAATCTGCCGATCGGATATCGCCGCAACTTACATTATAACTATTAACCCCTAATCTGCTGTCCCTAACATCGCCGACACCTACATTATAGTTATTAACCCCTAATCTGCCCCCCCCCAACGTCGCCGCAATCTAACTACAAGTATTAATCCCTAATCTGCCTACCCGATATCGCCGCCACCTACATTATAGCTATTAACCCCTAATCTGCTGTCCCTAACACCGCCGACCCCTACATTATAGTTATTAACCCCTAATCTGCCCCCCCCAACGTCGCCGCAATCTAACTACAAGTATTAACCCCTAATCTGCCGACCCGATATCGCCGCTGCCTACATTATAGCTATTAACCCCTAATCTGCTGTCCCTAACACCGCCGACCCCTACATTATAGTTATTAACCCCTAATCTGCCCCCCCCAACATCGCCGCAATCTAACTACAAGTATTAACCCCTAATCTGCCGACCTGATATCGCCGCAGCCTAAAATTATAGCTATCAACCCCTAATCTGCTGTCCCTAACATCGCCGACCCCTACATTATAGTTATTAACCCCTAATCTGCCCCCCCCCAACATCGCCGCAATCTAACTACAAGTATTAACCCCTAATCTGCCGACCGCAAATCACCGCCACTATAATAAATGTATTAACCCCTAAACCGCCGCACTCCCGCCTCGCAAACACTATAATACATTTTATTAACCCCTAATCTGCCCTCCCTAACATCGCCGCCACCTACCTACAATTATTAACCCCTAATCTCCCGCCCCCAACGTCGCCGCTACTATAATAAGGTTATTAACCCCTAAACCTAAGTCTAACCCTAACACTAACACCCCCTAACTTAAATATAATTTAAATAAAACGAAATAAATTTACTATAGTTAAATAAATGAATCCTATTTAAAACTAAATACTTACCTGTAAAATAAACCCTAAGATAGCTGCAATATAACTAATAGTTACATTGTAGCTATTTTAGCATTTATATTTATTTTACAGGCAACTTTACCTGTAAAATAAATCCTAACCTAAGTTACAATTAAACCTAACACTACACTATCATTAAATAAATTAACTACAAGTACCTACAATTATCTACAATTAAAGAAACTAAACTAAAGTACAAAAAAAACACTAAATTACAAAAAAAAAAAAAACACTAAATTACAAAAATAAAAAAATATTACAAGAATTTTAAACTAATTACAGCTAATCTAAGCCCCTAATAAAATAACAAAGCCCCCCAAAATAAAAAAATGCCCTACCCTATACTAAATTACAAAAGTTAACAGCTCTATTACCTTACCAGCCCTTAAAAGGGCCTTTTGCGGGGGCATGCCCCAAAGAAAACAGCTCTTTTGCCTGTAAAAAAAAACACAATACCCCCCCCACATTACAACCCACCACCCACATACCCCTACTCTAACCCAAACCCCCCTTAAATAAACCTAACACTACCCCCCTGAAGATCTCCCTACCTTGAGTCGTGTTCACCCAGCCGGGCAGAAGTCTTCATCCGATGGGGCAGAAGAGGACATCCAGACCGGCAGAAGTCTTCATCCAAGCGGGGCAAGAAGAGGTCTTCCATCCATCAGAAAAGTACCAAAAAACAAACAAACACTAAATTACCAAAAATAATAAAATATTACAATAATTTTAAACTAATTACACCTAATCTAAGCCCCCTACTAGCTATTAATATAGCTACAATATAACTAATAGTTACATTGTAGCTATTTTAGGATTTATATTTATTTTACAGGCAACTTTGTATTTATTTTAACTAGGTACAATAGTTATTAAATAGTTAATAACTATTTAATAACTACCTAGCTAAAATAAATACAAATGTACCTGTAAAATAAATCCTAACCTAAGTTACAATTACACCTAACACTACACTATCATTAAATTAATTAAATAAATGAATCCTATTTAAAACTAAATACTTACCTGTAAAATAAACCCTAATATAGCTACAATATAACTAATAGTTACATTGTAGCTATTTTAGCAATTATATTTATTTTACAGGCAACTTTGTATTACTTTTAACTAGGTAAAATAGCTATTAAATAGATATTTACCGTTTAATAGCTACCTAGTTAAAATAATTACAAAATTACCTGTAAAATAAATCCTAACCTAAGTTACAATTAAACCTAACACTACACTATTATGAAATAAATTAAATAAATTAACTACAAGTACCTACAATTAAATACAATGAAATAAACTAAACTAAAGTACAAAAAAACAAACACTAAATTACAAAAAATAAAAAAAATTACAAGAATTTTAAACTAATTACACCTAATCTAAGCCCCCTAATAAAATAACAAAGCCCCCCAAAATAAAAAAATGCCCTACCCTATACTAAATTACAAAAGTTAACAGCTCTATTACCTTACCAGCCCTTAAAAGGGCCTTTTGCGGGGGCATACCCCAAAGAAAACAGCTCTTTTGCCTGTAAAAAAAAACACAATACCCCCCCACATTACAACCCACCACCCACATACCCCTACTCTAACCCAAACCCCCTTTAAATAAACCTAACACTACCCCCTGAAGATCTCCCTACCTTGTCTTCACCCAGCCGGGCCGAAGTCTTCATCCAATGGGGCAGAAGAGGACATCCAGACTGGCAGGAGTCTTCATCCAAGCGGGGCAAGAAGAGGTCTTCCATCCATCAGAAGTCTTGATCCAGGCGGCATCTTCTATGTTCATCCATCTGGAGCGGAGCGGCAGCATCCTGAATACATCCGACGCAGAGCATCCTCTTCTTTCTTGATCCGACGACTAAATGACTGTACCTTTAAGTGACGTCATCCAAGATGGCGTCCCTTGAATTCCGATTGGCTGATAGGATTCTATCAGCCAATCGGAATTAAGGTAGGAAAAATTTGATTGGCTGATTCAATCAGCCAATCAGATTCAAGTTCAATCCGATTGGCTGATCCAATCAGCCAATCAGATTGACCTCGCATTCTATTGGCTGATCGGAACAGCCAATCGGATTGAACTTGAATCTGATTGGCTGATTGAATCAGCCAATCAGATTTTTCCTACCTTAATTCCAATTGGCTGATAGAATCCTATCAGCCAATCGGAATTCAAGGGACGCCATCTTGGATGACGTCACTTAAAGGTACAGTCATTTAGTCGTCGGATCAAGAAAGAAGAGGATGCTTCGCGTCGGATGTCTTCAGGATGCTGCCGCTCCGCTCCGGATGGATGAACAGAGAAGATGCCGCCTGGATTAAGACTTCTGATGGATGTAAGACCTCTTCTTGCCCCACTTGGATGAAGACTTCTGCCGGTCTGGATGTCCTCTTCTGCCCCATCGGATGAAGACTTTGGCCCGGCTGGGTGAAGACAAGGTAGGGAGATCTTCAGGGGGGTAGTATTAGGTTTATTTAAGGGGGGTTTGGGTTAGAGTAGGGGTATGTGGGTGGTGGGTTGTAATGGGGGGGGTATTGTGTTTTTTTTTTTACAGGCAAAAGAGCTGTTTTCTTTGGGGCATGCCCCCGCAAAAGGCCCTTTTAAGGGCTGGTAAGGTAATAGAGCTGTTAACTTTTGTAATTTAGTATAGGGTAGGGCATTTTTTTATTTTGGGGGGCTTTGTTATTTTATTAGGGGGCTTAGATTAGGTGTAATTAGTTTAAAATTCCTGTAATATTTTTTTATTTTTTTGTAATTTAGTGTTTGTTGTTTTGTACTTTAGTTTAGTTTATTTCATTGTATTTAATTGTAGGTACTTGTAGTTAATTTATTTGATTTATTTCCTGATAGTGTAGTGTTAGGTTTAATTGTAACTTAGGTTAGGATTTATTTTACAGGTAATTTTGTAATTATTTTAACTAGGTAGCTATTAAACAGTAAATATCGATTTAATAGCTATTGTACCTAGTTAAAATAAATACAAAGTTGCCTGTAAAATAAATATAAATCCTAAAATAGCTACAATGTAACTATTAGTTATATTGTAGCTATATTAGGGTTTATTTTACAGGTAAGTATTTAGTTTTAAATAGGATTCATTTATTTAACTAATTTAATGATAGTGTAGTGTTAGGTGTAATTGTAACTTAGGTTAGGATTTATTTTACAGGTAAATTTGTATTTATTTTAGCTAGGTAGTTATTAAATAGTTATTAACTATTTAATAACTATTGTACCTAGTTAAAATAAATACAAAGTTGCCTGTAAAATAAATATAAATCCTAAATTAGCTACAATGTAACTATTAGTTATATTTTAGCTATATTAATAGCTAGTAGGGGGCTTAGATTAGGTGTAATTAGCTTAAAATTATTGTAATATTTTATTATTTTTGGTAATTTAGTGTTTGTTTGTTTTTTGGTACTTTTCTGATGGATGGAAGACATCTTCTTGCCCCGCTTGGATGAAGACTTCTGCCGGTCTGGATGTCCTCTTCTGCCCCATCGGATGAAGACTTTGGCCTGGCTGGGTGAACACAACTCAAGGTAGGGAGATCTTCAGGGGGGTAGTGTTAGGTTTATTTAAGGGGGGTTTGGGTTAGAGTAGGGGTATGTGGGTGGTGGGTTGTAATGTGGGGGGGGGTATTTTTTTTTTTTTTTTACAGGCAAAAGAACTGTTTTCTTTGGGGCATGCCCCGCAAAAGGCCCTTTTAAGGGCTGGTAAGGTAATAGAGCTGTTAACTTTTGTAATTTAGTATAGGGTAGGGCATTTTTTTATTTTGGGGGGATTTGTTATTTTATTAGGGGGCTTAGATTAGGTGTAATTAGTTTAAAATTCTTGTAATATTTTTTATTTTTTGTAATTTAGTGGGGGGGGTTTGTACTTTAGTTTAGTTTATTTAATTGTAGGTACTTGTAGTTAATTTATTTAATGATAGTGTAGTGTTAGATTTAATTGTAACTTAGGTTATGATTTATTTTACAGGTAAATTTGTATTTATTTTAGCTAGGTAGTTATTAAATAGTTATTAACTATTTAATAACTATTGTACCTAGTTAAAATAAATACAAAGTTGCCTGTAAAATAAATATAAATCCTAAAATAGCTACAATGTAACTATTAGTTATATTGTAGCTATATTAGGGTTTATTTTACAGGTAAGTATTTAGTTTTATATAGGATTCATTTATTTAATTAATTTAATGATAGTGTAGTGTTAGGTGTAATTGTAACTTAGGTTATGATATATTTTACAGGTAAATTTGTATTTATTTTAGCTAGGTAGTTATTAAATTGTTATTAACTATTTAATAACTATTGTACCTAGTTAAAATAAATACAAAGTTGCCTGTAAAATAAATATAAATCCTAAAATAGCTACAATGTAACTATTAGTTATATTTTAGCTATATTAATAGCTAGTAGGGGGCTTAGATTAGGTGTAATTAGTTTAAAATTCTTGTAATATTTTATTATTTTTGGTAATTTAGTGTTTGTTTGTATTTTGGTACTTGTATGATGGATGGAAGACCTCTTCCTGCCCCGCTTGGATGAAGACTTCTGCCGGTCTGGATGTACTCTTCTGCCCCATCGGATGAAGACTTCGGCCCGGCTGGGTGAACACGACTCAAGGTAGGGAGATCTTCAGGGGGGTAGTGTTAGGTTTATTTAAGGGGGGTTTGGGTTAGAGTAGGGGTATGTGGGTGGTGGGTTGTAATGTGGGGGGGTATTGTGTTTTTTTTTACAGGCAAAAGAGCTGTTTTCTTTGGGGCATGCCCCGCAAAAGGCCCTTTTAAGGGTTGGTAAGGTAATAGAGCTGTTAACTTTTGTAATTTAGTATAGGGTAGGGCATTTTTTTTATTTTGGGGGGCTTTGTTATTTTATTAGGGGGCTTAGATTAGGTGTAATAAGTTTAAAATTCTTGTAATATTTTTAATTTTTTGTAATTTAGTGGGGGGGGTTTGTACTTTAGTTTAGTTTATTTAATTGTATTTAATTGTAGGTACTTGTAGTTAATTTATTTAATGATAGTGTAGTGTTAGATTTAATTGTAACTTAGGTTATGATTTATTTTACAGGTAAATTTGTATTTATTTGGGGGGCTTTGTTATTTTATTAGGGGGCTTAGATTAGGTGTAATTAGTTTAAAATTCTTGTAATATTTTTTTATTTTTTGTAATTTAGTGTTTTGTTTTTTTTGTAATTTAGTGTTTTTTTTGTACTTTAGTTTATTTAATTGTAGATAATTGTAGGTACTTGTAGTTAATTTATTTAATGATAGTGTAGTGTTAGGTGTAATTGTAACTTAGGTTAGGATTTATTTTACAGGTAAATTTGTATTTATTTTAGCTAGATAGTTATTAAATAGTTAATAACTATTTAATAACTATTGTACCTAGTTAAAATAAATACAAAGTTGCCTGTAAAATAAATATAAATGCTAAAATAGCTACAATGTAACTATTAGTTATATTGCAGCTATATTAGGGTTTATTTTACAGGTAAGTATTTAGTTTTAAATAGGATTCATTTATTTAACTATAGTAAATTTATTTTGTTTTATTTAAATTTTATTTATGTTAGGGGGTGTTAATGTTAGGGTTAGACTTAGGTTTAGGGGTTAATAACCTTATTATAGTAGCGGCGACGTTGGGGGCGGGAGATTAGGGGTCAATAATTGTAGGTAGGTGGCGGCGATGTTAGGGAGGGCAGATTAGGGGGTAATAAAATGTATTATAGTGTTTGCGAGGCGGGAGTGCGGCGGTTTAGGGGTTAATAAATTTATTATAGTGGCGGCGATTTGCGGTCGGCAGATTAGGGGTTAATACTTGTAGCTAGATTGCAGCGACGTTGGGGGGGCAGATTAGGGGTTAATAACTATAATGTAGGGGTCGGCGATGTTAGGTACAGCAGATTAGGGGTTAATAGCTATAATTTAAGTTGCGGCGATATCAGGCCGGCAGATTAGGGGTTAATACTTGTAGTTAGATTGCGGCGACGTTGGGGGGGGGCAGATTAGGGGTTAATAACTATAATGTAGGGGTCGGCGATGTTAGGTACAGCAGATTAGGGGTTAATAGCTATAATGTAGGTGGCGGCGATATCGGGTCGGCAGATTAGGGGTTAATACTTGTAGTTAGATTGCGGTGACGTTGGGGGGGCAGATTAGTGGTTAATAAGTGTCAGATTAGGGGTGTTTAGAGACTCAGGGTACATGTTAGGGTGTTAGGTGCAGACTTAGTGTTTCCCCATAGGAAACAATGGGGCTGCAGTGTTAGGTTTTTTTTCAGCTGAAACTGCCCCATTGTTTCCTATGGGGTATGCCGAATTTACGGCAGCTATTTCGGATTCATTCGCTAGATTTGGAAGTATTTTAATTCGGAAATCCGAATCGATCTGAATCTCCGAATTTACCGAATTTTCCGAATTTCCGAATAAATCCGAAACGAACCGCACATGTCTACCTACAATTATCTACAATTAAACCTAACACTACACTATCAATAAATAAATTAAATACAATTCCTACAAATAAATACAATTAAATAAACTAACTAAAGTACAAAAAATAAAAAAGAACTAAGTTACAAATAATAAAAAAATATTTACAAACATTAGAAAAAAACTACAACAATTTTAATCTAATTACACCTACTCTAAGCCCCCTAATAAAATAACAAAGACCCCCAAAATAAAAAAATGCCCTACCCTATTCTAAATTACAAAAGTTCAAAGCTCTTTTACCTTACCAGCCCTTAAAAGTTCCCTTGGCGGGGCATGCCCCAAAGAATTCAGCTCTTTTGCCTGTAAAAAAAAAAACATACAATACCCCCCCCAACATTGCAACCCACCACCCACATACCCCTAATCTAACCCAAACCCCCCTTAAATAAACCTAACACTAAGCCCCTGAAGATCTTCCTACCTTGTCTTCACCATGCCAGGTATCACCAATCGTTCCAGGCTCCGAAATCTTCATTCAAGCCCAAGCGGGGGATAGACATCCATCATCCGGCTGAAGTCTTCTATCAAGCGACGGCTGAAGAAGTCCTGAAGAGGCTCCAAAGTCTTCATCTTATCCGGGAAGAAGAGTAGATCCGGACCGGCAACTATCTTCTTCCAAGCAGCATCTTCTATCTTCATCCGATGAGGACTGGCTCCATCTTGAAGACCTCCACCGCGGACCCATCTTCTTCTTCCGACGACTTCCCGATAAATGACGGTTCCTTTAAGGGACGTCATCCAAGATGGTGTCCCTCGAATTCCGATTGGCTGATAGGATTCTATCAGCCAATCGGAATTAAGGTAGGAAAATTCTGATTGGCTGATGGAATCAGCCAATCAGAATCAAGTTCAATCCAATTGGCTGATCCGATCAGCCAATCAGATTGAGCTTGCATTCTATTGGCTGATCGGAACAGCCAATAAAATGCGAGCTCAATCTGATTGGCTGATTGAATCAGCCAATCGGATTGAAATTGATTCTGATTGGATGATTCCATCAGCCAATCAGAATTTTCCTACCTTAATTCCGATTGTCTGATAGAATCCTATCAGCCAATCGGAATTCGATGGACGCCATCTTGGATGACCAAAGGAACTGTCATTCGTCGGGAAGTCGTCGTCGGAAGAAGATGGGTCCGCGGTGGAGGTCTTCAAGATGGAGCCGGTCCTCATCGGATGAAGATAGAAGATGCCGCTTGGAAGAAGATGGTTGCCGGTCCGGATCTACTCTTCTTCCCGGATAGGATGAAGACTTTGGAGCCTCTTCGGGACTTCTTCAGCCGTCGCTTGATAGAAGACTTCAGCCGGATGATGGATGTCTACGCCCCCGCTTGGGCTTGGATGAAGATTTTGGAGCCTGGAACGATCGGTGATACCTGGCATGGTGAAGACAAGGTAAGAAGATCTTCAGGGGCTTAGTGTTAGGTTTATTTAAGGGGGGTTTGGGTTAGATTAGGAGTATGTGGGTGGTGGGTTGTAATGTTGGGGGGGTATTGTATGTTTTTTTTTACAGGCAAAAGAGCTGAATTCTTTGTAGGAATTGTATTTAATTTATTTATTGATAGTGTAGTGTTAGGTTTAATTGTAGATAATTGTAGGTAGTTTATTTAATTAATTTATTGATAGTGTAGTGTTAGGTTTAATTGTAACTTAGGTTAGGATTTATTTTACAGGTAATTTTGTAATTATTTTAACTAGGTAGCTATTAAATAGTTCTTAACTATTTAATAGCTATTGTACCTGGTTAAAATAAATACAAAGTTGCCTGTAAAATAAATATTAATCCTAAAATAGCTACAATATAATTATAATTTATATTGTAGCTATATTAGGGTTTATTTTACAGGTAAGTATTTAGCTTTAAATAGGAATAATTTATTTAATAAGAGTTAATTTATTTAGTTAGATAAAAATTATATTGAATATAGGGGGGTGTTAGTGTTAGGGTTAGACTTAGCTTTAGGGGTTAATACATTTATTATAGTAGCGGTGAGCTCCGATCGGCAGATTAGGGGTTAATTATTGTAGGTAGCTGGCGGCGACGTTGTGGGGGGCAGATTAGGGGTTAATAAATATAATATAGGGGTCGGTGGTGTTAGGGGCAGCAGATTAGGGGTACATAACTAATGTAGGTAGCGGGGGTTTACAGAGCGGCAGATTAGGGGTTAAAAAAATATGCAGGTGTCAGCGATAGCGGGGGCGGCAGATTAGGGGTTAATAAATGTAAGGTTAGGGGTGTTTAGACTCGGGGTACATGTTAGAGTGTTAGGTGCAGACGTAGGAAGTGTTTCCCCATAGAAAACAATGGGGCTGCGTTAAGAGCTGAACGCTGCTTTTTTGAAGGTGTTAGGTTTTTTTTTCAGCTCAAACTGCCCCATTGTTTTCTATGGGGATATCGTGCACAAGCACGTTTTTGAAGCTGTCCACGTCCGTAAGCACCGCTGGTATCTAGAGTTGCAGTGGCGTTAAATTATGCTCTACGCTCCCTTTTTGGAGCCTAATGCACTGAAAACCCAGCCATTCTGTGAACTCTAAATACCAGCGGTATTTAAAAGGTGCGGGAGAAAAAAAGCATGCGTAGCTAACGCACCCCGCCAAACTCTAAATCTAGCCGTATATTTCTTTTATCTGTGTGAAGTCTCAATTTCCAGCCCACAAAAGAGGGCTGTCCTACTAAGTGTATAAAATGCCCATAATTTTTTTTAATATTAGCATAAATTAACTCCCCCCAACACAAGCGCATTTGTAATACATAGCTCACCCATAGGCACAGCAATACATGAAGACTTTTGCCAGTTCTTCTGAAACTTTTCTGCATGCATACTTATTTACAATGCTTGTATATCTAGGGGAGATTCCTTAATTTGATACAATGCCTCTCTCACTCTTCACAAACTGGTGCTGATGCTGCGCCTCTGGCTCTTACTTGGGACTAACTACGGTCACATGACCGCTATAGCAGTGACTTCTGGCAGGGAACTCCGAAATTGGAATGCGCATGCGTTAGAGTATTGCATATCAGAGCACATGCGTGGCCTGTTAATAGCTACCCGCAACTGCTGGGAAAGGGAGAACTCAGATTGCCCACCATGATAGGCTAATGCAAATTAGCCTCACGGTGGGTTTAGAAATCCACCCACTTTTTATTCAAGTTGCATGGAAAATGGAAAAAAAGCGCAGTCCAAGGTATTTGACAAATATTTTATTATAAGATATCCTGTGCAATGAGATTAAGAATAGATATTTTTTGAGCTTACTATCCCTTTAAGCATTTACTGACTATATAATTCTACTGTGTTTAGTAGTCCTTTAATGAATCAATACCATTTATTATTATTACCATTTATTTGTATAGCGCCGCCAAATTCCGTAGCGCTGGGTACAGTGATAGGGGTATACAATGACAAAGATTTGTGCTAAAATACAAAACATAACAAAACTAAACAAATCTAGTACAGGAGGAAGAGGGCCCTGCTCCGGAGAGCTCACAGTCTATAGGTTTAGGGTGCAGAGACATAAGGTTAGTGTAGCTTGTTACATTGGTTGTATTTGCAGCAGTGAGTTAGGCAGTTCATGAATTAGTTGGGTTAATAAACTTCTAAAAAAAAAAATATCTCCTGTGGCCATTTCAGAGTATTTTTCACATGTGCAATACAATAGAATAATTAAAACTAGTCTTGGAATAGTTGCAAAGGTTTTCATAATGCAATTCTGGGGCTTTAGCAAGTGTCTTGAGGTGTCAAATTTGAAAAGTGAAAACTAGTGTTAAAAAGGTGTTAAAAAGTGTCTTAAAAATGGATTGTGAACGCTATGAACTTTTCCTCTCTATAGTTAAAAACATAATTTATGTAAGAATTTACCTGATAAATTAATTTATTTCATATTGGCAAGAGTCCATGAGCTAGTGACGTATGGGATATACAATCCTACCAGGAGGGGCAAAGTTTCCCAAACCTCAAAATGCCTATAAATACACCCCTCACCACACCCACAATTCAGTTTAACAAATATCTTAAGCCTCCTTAGCTTCCTAACATATTTGTCAGGCTTACCCTTGAACACACAGTTCCTGACTTATACACTAGTATAACAACATATTGTGACACATTAGCTTACCATTATGGCAGAAAGCAACACTCTCATGGGAGTAGTAGACATAGATAGGAGAAAAACCATAATGAGTAAAGCATTAAAAGGTGACTCCGCTAGAACAGAAGAACCATTGGAGAAGGACCTAACTCATATCTTCTCTGACTTGGAGAGCAAAAAATACAAAGAAAGTAACCTTTGGTGGGACATCGAGTTCTTAGAACTCTACATTAATGAAAGAAAAGTCCCTAGGGGACTTAGGATGAAAAAATACCCTTCCTTTGCACGACACAACCTAAGCTTCATGGAGGAATGGAACAACAACCTGACCAACTGCTCCATCATCCTGAAGAAATATACTGACTACAAAACACAACTAGACTCTACCATGCTACAATTAGATTCCACACTTTCAGCAAGAAAAGTTAGTAAATATCAAAGAGATGTAAAGGATTACGAGCTAAACATAGTGTATTCTTGGCAACAAGACAAACCCCATAGGCAAACAAACCACTCTCAACACAATAATACGAATAAGATCAAAAATAAAAGGAAGGGCAACTTTCATCACACACCCAAAGCTAAACGGGTCACTTTCTCAAGCATTGACACAGACAACACAGAGGGTTCACAAACTGCAGAAGACACAGCAGAGCACACCTCTAATGATGAAGTAACTCACCCCAACACTTCTAATGACAGGATAAAATTATCAACCTTAGTTCAAACACCAATCAATAGCAGTACACCAAAAAAGGACCTACCACTACGTTATCCAAGCAGGATAAAAAAGACCACACAGAAGAAGTAGGCTCTGTGATTAATTTATCTGACATCACCCTCACTCAGTCACAAATTAGCCTATTAAATAAAGGACTATCCTTTGCACCCTCCACCAATTTTGATTTGTTTTCCACTATTTTGGACGTAAATGCCCTGGTGAGAAAAATCACTCTATACAAACACTTCTCACAAATCACTTACACAGACCAAGAACAAGAGAATAACTCACCCCCAGTAGACACAACACAAAACACTTTTGATTCCATAGGCCTACAATTTAGAGACCTATGTGATCTACACACACTAACTTCACTCCAAGCCATAACACTCAGAGAGGCTAGCACCTACAATACAGCCTCCACACCCAAATTTTCACCACACACTAAATCTTACTTTTACCCTGTTCACAGCAGGAGTGAAGCGATAGAGATGTTCCAGAATCTTGTAGAGTCTGAACTCATAAGTTTACACTCTGCCTTAGAGAACACCACTAGCACCACCACTATTTTTATAAGAAAACAGAATCTGTCTATCAATGAGCAATTTGCACTCAAATCATTTAGCATTAATAAGGATATAGTGATCACCCCAGCGGATAAAGGGGGGGCTGTAGTAGTCCTTAACACTGAAGACTACAAAAGAGGAGTATACAGACAACTCAATGACAGTGAGACATATCAAAAATTGACTTACAACCCAACCCACAAATTCAAATTAGAACTCCGCACCCTGTTAGATTCAGCTGTGGAAGATGGATTTTTATCCCAAGAAATAGCCACCCATTGTCTAGTAGAACATCCCACTATCCCCACCTTTCGCACAGTACCAAAAATACATAAAACTCTTGTCAATACACCAGGTAGACCGATAGTAGCCAGCAGAGGCTCACTGTGTGAGAGAGTGGGGAACTGGCTAGATAATGTGTTACAACCTTTAGTCAAGTCCTTACCTGGGTACATACGTGACAGCACACATTTGATACAACAAATTCAAGCAATTACTTGGCTTGACAACTACACTTGGCTATCCATAGACGTCTCAGCCCTTTACTCTAGCATCCCCCATGAGGAAGGCCTTAAGGCTCTAACACATATGCTAAGAAGACACACTAATTATTCAGAGGAATTTATTACTTTTCTTGAGGAACTTACCAGATTTCTCCTCACACACAATTACTTTGTCTTCGAGGGCCACTACTACCTCCAGAAATGTGGCACTGCCATGGGGGCCAAGTTTGCCCCCTCATATGCAAACTTGTATATGGGGTATTTTGAACATCTTTACCTTTTTGGGGGTAGGCTGGCCCTCGAGGACAAAGTAGTCATATATGGCAGGTTTATAGACGACCTAATTATAATTTACAAGAAAAATACAGAACTTACAATTCAGGAAATCATTGACTACTTCAATAACAACACACTCAATTTGACATTCACGTACCAAACCAACGATCAAACCATCGATTTTCTAGATCTTACACTAGAACACAATAGACAAGGAGACATTATGACTAGCACCTTTAGGAAACCTCTTTCAAGAAACACGATACTAAGAGCAGACTCCTGCCATGCCCCCCACACACAAAGAGGCATCCCTAAGGGTCAGTATCTTAGGCTGCGAAGAAACTGTAGTTCTCTACAGTTATATATTAAACAAGCTGAAGAACTCACCAATCGACTAATAGCTAGAGGATACAAGAGAAGTCTTCTTTTGAAAGTCAAAACCCAAGTAATGAGAATGGACAGGACATCACTATTAAACAGCAAACTAGTAAAGAGTACAACTAACAGTATAAACAAGGACACAATTAGACCAACTACCTTAGAACACATAAGCTTCGTAACCAGTTATAGTAATCAATTCCACACAATCAAAAGCATCATCAAGAAATACCTACCAGTTCTCAATGGTGACATTACCTTAAGGGACAAATTACACAAACATATTAGATTTGTAGCTAAAAGAGCACCAACAATACGAGATAAGATTACACACAAGTTTCACAACAAAATCTCACCAACCACCAACTGGCTTACTCCAACTAAAGGCAATTATAGATGTGGTCATGTACCCTGTAAGAGTTGCAAATATACTGATAAAAGTCTTACCTTTACCTCCTCACAGACTCAAAAATCTTATCCCATTACTACCAGAATGGATTGCACATCCACATACATCATTTATCTAATCACATGTACATTTTGTCAACAACAATACGTAGGAATTACAACACGTCCCCTAAAAGACCGTATTAGAGAACATCTCTTGTCCATAGAAGAAGAATTCCCTAGAACTCCAGTGGCCAAACATTTCCACACACACGCACAAAAGCTAACTCACTTTACATTCAAAGCTATAGAACAAATTATTAACAATCCATTAGGGGGAGATAGGAACAAATTACTATCCAAAAGAGAAGTATATTGGATTTTCATGTTACAAACTAGGGTACCCCAAGGTATGAACAAAAGATATGATGTAAACCTATACATAGAGTAAACAAATATTCTTCCAACACACATAAATCAGAGCCATGAGTCCAAAAAATCCCCTACACAAAAGAAAACAATAAAAGACAGATACATCCATACACCAATATATATATAAAAAAGATCCACCAAAGGTTATATAACAACTCTCAAGCAAGCCTATCCAAGCCAGACCGGCCCCCCTTTTCCTAAATATCTAAAGAAAGAGAGAAACATATTCTTGTTTTTAGTTTAATTTCCAAATGTTCTTATTAAGCTCCTATATTTGCTATTTTCCCCTTTCCTTCTTCAGTTCAGAGTAGCCACCCTTCAGCTGGTAGGGTAGATAACTCACGTCAGCCTCCCCTTAACCAATATGGAGCACCATCTCCTCACTTTGTTTGTTTTTCTTATAACAATTCTAGAGAGGTACACCATATTGACATTTACCTATCCAAGTGTTGAACAAAGTGACATACACTCACTAGTCTTACACCATGTAGGGGTACATTAAATTAACATCAAATCAGCAAAGAGTACCACTTCCTTCTAGCTTATTTATAAGGAGGCAGGGAGAAAAATATAAGTTTAAATACATTCCAACACAGGGGATTATAGCATGTATAGTATAGTATGTTATTAATGATTTTAACTAATGGACATTACATACAACCAGCTGGGGACCTAGAAAGGATCATTAAAAGCCCCATTGTGTCTAGATAGAGCACGAGCTCAGACCAAGGGGTTTTAATCTAACTGACGTTAACTAAAAATTGTCTTGTTACTTCATTCCAACTCACCCTGTCTAGGTGTACAAACATATTGATCCTGGTTCATCCTGGCTTATACCCAGTATCTAGCTAGCACACACAAAAAATGTCCCCACTTTCTGTAACCAGTATCAGTACCGCAATGGCTGAATTGTATGTATGCATATATATGTGTAAAATATCATGTATTATTAAGTACAAAGCATTTAGAAATTTGTTTGTTATAAATTCTGTTCCATCGGTCTCTTGCGGAACTGGGTCAATGTTATTAACTTGGGAGTGACCAATACCCTATCTATTTTAGAAAATATCATGCATCACAAGAGTTAATGATCTGAATGATCTTGATTGGCCGCTCACATCCTTATATTGATCCCGACCGCCAGAGACTGATATCTCTGATGAAGCGCATGTGCTCATGCGCGAAACGCGTTAGATGGAGCTCACCTAACTTGTTGTAAGCCTGCATTGCAATAAACTCCATTACTGACCCCAGGACTCAGCTTCCTTTTTCCTCATTTTATATACAGTTTAACAAATAGCCAAGAAGTGAGGTGATAAAGAAAGGAGTAAAAAGCATCAACAAAGGAATTTGGAAATAATTGTGCTTTATACAAAAAAATCATAACCACCATAAAAAGGGTGGGCCTCATGGACTCTTGCCAATATGAAAGAAATTACTTTATCAGGTAAATTCTTACATAAATTATGTTTTCTTTCATGTAATTGGCAAGAGTCCATGAGCTAGTGACGTATGGGATATCAATACCCAAGATCTGGAACTCCACTCAAGAGTCACTAGAGAGGGAGGGATACAAATAAACAAGTCATTTCTCGCTGAAAAAATAATCCACAACCCAAAATATAAGTTATTCTCATAAAGAAAAGAAACACTTAAAACATCAGCAGAAGAATCAAACTGAAACAGCTGCCTGAAGAATTTTTCTACCAAAAACTGCTTCTGAAGAAGCAAATACATCAAAATGGTAGAATTTAGTAAATGTATGCAAAGAGGACCAGGTTGGACCCGACTCCAAATAAGCTTCATGAATCAAAAGCTTTAACCAAGAACCCCTTGTGCTGTCAGAGTTCCCCAAACAGCTCCCCAACCTGAAAGACTTGTGTCTGTAGTGATCACAGTCCAGGTTGGCCGAACAAAGGAAGCCCCTTGAACTAAACGCTGGTGAGTTACCCACCACGTCAGAGAGTGTCGAACATTGGGATTTAAGGACATTAACTGTGATATCTTTGTATAATCCCTGCACCATTGATTTAGCATACAAAGCTGGAGAGGTCTCATGTGAAAACGAGCAAAAGGAATCGCGTCCGATGCTGCAGTCATGAGGCCTAAAACTTCCATGCACATAGCCACTGAAGGGAATGACTGAGACTGAAGGTGCCGACAGGCTGCAACCAATTTCAAACATCTCTTGTCTGTTAGAGACAGAGTCATGGACAGTGAATCTATCTGGAAACCTAAAAAGGAGAACCTTGTCTGAGGAATCAAGAAACTTTTTGGTAAATTGATCCTCCAACCATGTTTTTGAAGATTTGTGTGAGATTCTGCAAAACGTAAAGACTGAGCTAGTACCAAGATATAGTCCAAATAAGGAAACACCACAATACCCTGCTCTTTGATTACAGAGAGTAGGGCACCTAGAACCTTTGAAAAGATTCTTGGAGCTGTTGCTAGGCCAAATGGAAGAGCAACAAATTGGTAATGCTTGTCTAGAAAAGAGAATCTCAGGAACTGATAATGTTCTGGATTAATCAGAATATGAAGGTATGCACCCTGCAAGTCTATTGTAGACATATAATGTCCTTGCTAAACAAAAGGCAGAATAGTCCTTATAGTCACCATCTTGAAAGTTGGTACTCTTACATAACGATTCAAAATTTTCAGATCCAGAACTGGTCTGAATAAATTTTCCTTCTTTGGGACAATTAATAGATTTGAATAAAACCCCAGACCTTGTTCCTGAAAAGGAACTGGCATGAATGAGGGCTGCACCTTCATGCAGACTTAGGGGCTGACTTTGTTTTTTTAAAAGGCTTGTATTTATTCCAATTTGAGGAAGGATTCCAATTGGAAATAGATTCCTTGGGGGAAGGATTAGGTTTTTGTTCCATATTTTGATGAAAGGAACGGAAACGATTAGAAGCCTTAGATTTACCCTTAGGTTTTTTATCCTGAAGCAAAAAAACGCCCTTTCCTCCAGTAACAGTTGAAATAATAGAATCCAACTGAGAACCAAATATATTATTACCTTGGAAAGAAAGAGATAATAATCTAGACTTAGATGTCATATCAGCATTCCAAGATTTAAGTCATAAAGCTCTTCTAGCTAAAATAGCTAAAGACATGGATCTAACATCAATTTTGATAATATCAAAAATGGCATCACAAATAAAATGATTAGCATGTTGCATTAAGCGAACAATATATGTCAGAATCCAATTCTTGTTGCTCTAAATTCTCCAACCAAAAAGTTGATGCAGCCGCAACATCAGCCAAAGAAATTGCAGACCTGAGAAGATGACATGAATATAAATAGGCTTTCCTTAGATAGGATTCAAGTTTCCTATCTAAAGGATCTTTAAAAGAAGTACTATCTTCCATAGGAATAGTGGTACGTTTAGCAAGAGTAGAAATAACCCCATCAACTTTGGGGATCTTTTCCCAAAACTCTATAGAAACTGCTGGTAAAGGATTCAATTTTTTAAACCTTGAAGAAGGAATAAAAGGAGTACCTGGCTTATTCCATTTCTTAGAAATCATATCAGAAATAGCATCAGGAATAGGAAAAACCTCTGGAGTAACCACAGGAGGTTTAAAAACAGCATTTAAATGTTTACTAGTCTTAATGTCAAGAGGACTAGCTTCCTCAATATCCAAAGTAATTAACACTTCTTTTAACAAAGAACAAATATACTCTATTTTAAACAAATAAGTAGATTTGTCAGTGTCAATATCTGAGGAGGGATCTTCTGAATCAGATAGATCCTCATCAGAGGAGGATAAAACATTATGTTGTCGGTCATTTGAAATTTCATCAACTTTATGAGAAGTTTTAAGACCTTTTACGTTTATTAGAAGGCTGAAATGCAGACAAAGCCTTCTGAATAGAATCAGTAATAAATTCTTTAAAATTCATAGGTATATCATGTACATTAGAAGTTGAAGGAACTGCAACTGGCAATGTACTATTATTGATGGATACATTCTCTGCATGTAAAAGTTTATCATGACAACTATTACAAATGACATTTGGAGATATAAATACCACAATCTTACAACAAATGCACTTAGCTTTGGTAGAACCGATGTCAGGCAGCAAAGTTCCAACAGATACTTCTGAGGCAGGATCAGATTGAGACATCTTGCAAAATGTAAAAGAAAAAAAACAACATATAAAGCAAAATTATCAGTTTCCTTATATGACAGTTTCAGGAATGGGAAAAAATGCAAACAGCATAGCCCTCTGACATAGAGAAAGGCAAGAGGCAAACAGCAATGGGGTATAAAATTAATGAAAAATTTGGCGCCAAGTATGATGCATAACGTAAGAGAAAAATTTTTGGCGCCAACAATATCCGGAAATGACACACTTGCATCACTAACGACTCAACCGTGTGTAAGGCTTCCGCATCAACTACGACGCCGGAAATGATGAACTTGCGTCAACGGACGTACTTTTCGCGCCAAAAAAATATTGTGCCAAGAATGACGCAATAAAGTCTAGCATTTGGTGCACCCGCGGGCCTAATGCTGCCCGCAATTTGTAAGAAAAGGTAGTCAATTAGAAAAAAAGACTAAACCCCAGGTAAGAAAAAAATATTTCTTAATATGTTTATTTCCCAATTATGAAACTGACAGTCTGCACAAGGAAATACATGAACCTGACTCATGGCAAATATAAGTACAATATATATATTTAGAACTTTATATAAATGCATAAAGTGCCAGACCATAGCTGGGGTGTCTTATGTAATAAAAAACATACTTACCAAAAAAGACACCCATCCACATATAGCAGATAGCCAAACCAGTACTGAAACAATTATCAGTAGAGGTAATGGTATATGAGAGTATATCGTTGATCTGAAAAGGGAGGTAGGAGATGAATCTCTATGACCAATAACAGAGATCCTATGAAATAGACCCCCGTTAGGAAAATCATTGCATTCAATAGGTGATACTCTCTTCACGTCCCTCTGACATTCGCTGTACTCAGAGGAATCAGGCTTAAAAAAAAACTGAGAAGCGCATGTCAACGTAGAAATCTTAGCACAAACTTACTTCACCACCTCCATAGGAGGCAAAGTTTGTAAAACTGAATTGTGGGTGTGGTGAGGGGTGTATTTATAGGCATTTTGAGGTTTGGGAAACTTTGCCCCTCCTGGTAGGATTGTATATCCCATACCTCACTAGCTCATGGACTCTTGCCAATTACATGAAAGAAATAAAACTTTTATCAATGTGCCGAAAATACAATTGTGGGTGAGGGAAATAGCTGAAAAATGTGCTATTGTTATTTGAAAAATTGGCTTTTTGGCAAAAAATCAGCCAAAAAGGTCTCAGACAATAGATTGTGATTGACCCCAAGATTATTTAAGATATGCAGTTCAGTGTAATGGTAACTACTGAATTCAAGTGATATTGCATTGCTGGAAGGCAAATAAAACAAACATTAGTAGAATTGGATATTGGAATGTGCGCTTTATTATTTCTTTTGTAAATCTTGTTTATATCGTGTTTGATATATTGCGTAGTAAACATTAATTAGCATTTTATATTTTGCTTTTAATTGAGAGAATTCTGCATTTCGAAAATACTTTTCTATGAAAGCTTTTTGGGCATAAGAGCGTATTTACATAACAGTGAAAATGCTGCACAAACAGATACAGTATGTTAGACACCTTTTCTGACTTGAGTATAAATTATTTACTGTATATTTACCAGAGAAGACGCTTTCATAAAAGATTCTAATCTTCCCAGTGTGGTTATCAGGCAGATTAACTGGGTGGGCAAAGTTGTTTTCAATTCTGCAGCCAATGCGATCTGTGGGTTAAATACTTCTTGGCTCATTCAATATTATTGGATGATATTACACATTAATAAATCATCTGCAACTTAAATGGATACTCCAAAATGTATTTGTCATCCATATCAAATAGCAACATTAAACATGTTGACAGTTTTGCCTGAAAAAATATAAAGTAAAAGTTGTTTAAATTTAAACTATTATATCAGTATCTGTTGTATACTTTATACTAATGCTAATTGGTGTATATGTACTTTTTGCTATTATCAGCCAATGAGCATTAATAGGTAGTAGCTATCAACCAATGAGCATTAATCGGAAGTACCTATAAGCCAATGAGCATTAATCAGAAGTACTTATCAGCCAATGAGCATTAATAGGATGTACAGTACATATAAGCCAATGATCATTAATCAGAAGTACCTAGAAGCCAATGAGCATTAATAGGAAGTACCTATCAGCCAATGAGCATTAAACATAAGTACCGACGAATAAGCATTAATAAGAAGTCTACAACCAATAAAATTGGTCCCTTTAAGTAGCTGATGCTTTACCGTTGCCTAATTATGTCATCTAAATTTAATTAACTTATAATCACTTTATGGGTCACCAAAAAATCATACAAACTTTATCAACATTAATAACTTGTTAAAAAACAATTTTTACTGTTTTTTCATATTTCAACAAATGCTTATTTCCTTCATTGATTTGAATGTGAAATGTTTTAACACATACTTTATCAAATGTATTTTAAAAAATTCTGAGAATTAATTATTATTGGATTTAAATATTTGAAGGTCACAAAAAGCTTTTAGGCATACACAAGTAGTTTATAGTATAGAATAATATGCAAGACTAAACGGGTGTTAATTGTTTTTGCTTCTCACTTGATATAAAATAAAGTTTGTTTAGAGTAGCAGTTTGATATTTTGCAGGAAAACAGATCTGCTGATTGGGTTGTCTGTGTTGTCATGGTGAATAATTTATGTTCAGAGCAATTGCAATCACTATATAAGAGTAGTATAACTCAAAACATAATTTCCCATTTATGCAGAAAGGAAATGATCTAGTCTGTATTGATTTACTGATATATCATTGTGATCACATGGTTATACATACAAAACTATATTTATGCAGCTTTGTTGTTTGAACATTGTTTGCAATATACTAAAGGGCAAGTCTTTATAATATACAGTAACTAGTTTTCAGGTATGAGTGGCACATCTTTTACTTAAAGGGACACTAAACCCATTTTTTTTATTTCATGATTCAGATAGAGCATGCAATTTTAAGCAACTTTCTAATTTTCTCCTATTATCAATTTTTCTTCATTCTCTTGCTATCTGTATTTAAAAAGCAGGAATGTGATGCATAGGAGTCAACCCATTTTTGGTTGAGAACCTGGGTTATGCTTCCTTATTGGTGGGTAAATGTAAGCCTCCAATAAGCAAGCGCTATCCAGGGTGTTGAACCTAAAATGGTCTGGCTGCTAAGATTTACATTCCTGCTTTTAAAATAAAGATAGCAAGGGAACGAAGAAAAATTGATAATAGGAGTAAATTAGAAAGTTGCTTAAAATTTCATGCTCTATCTGAATCATAAAATAAAAAAATTGGGTTCAGTGTTCCTTTAATAATACTGTTACTTTAAAACAACACTGTGCGGGGAGTACTGTAATCTCCATTTAGATTACTGAATAAACATATAAAGTTTGTAAATGCCCTACATATAAATGATACAAAATTATAAATAAATAGAAAACTCTTTATTATATGTTTATGAAACCATCCAATTAAAAGCTTAAATCATTAAAGCACCCCTTGTTGAAGGTCTCCAATCCTCCAAACTAAATACATAGGGGCAGAAAACATGTGAATACAACCTAAATTTAAAATATAATAGCTTATTAGTCCAAACATCTATTATGGTTAAAGATATTAAAACCAGCCTACACCAATTTATTTGTCTGTCCAGACATATTAATCCACAAATTACAACCGTGGAGAGTTCAAATATAGACTGGCACTCAAGGGTTTACACCCACCAGGAAATGTAGCAGTGCAGTATTGTACTCAAATAGCTTGGTAAGTCTCAACCAGGGGCTCTGCCTGGGCTGTGCATTTTAACTAAGCTTGTGCACTATTCTTAGCACTCTTTATACCTTTTCTATTTGGAAGTGACCATGACCTTGGCGCCAAGCCTAAATAGGAGGTGTTATTATTATTATTACTATTATTACTATTATCATCTGTTATTTGTACAACAAAACTCTTAGGAAGGTGATCAACAAACAGCTGGACTCTTAGGCATACATGCTAAGGGGGTTCAGGGGATAGCAATGGAGGAGAGAAACTGGTATAAAGAAAGGTTAGTGTAGGTTGTATGTATCCCTGAATAGTAGAGTTTTTAGGGAGTGCTTGAAGCTTTCAAAACTAGGGGAGAGTCTTGTGGAAAGAGGCAGAGAGTTCCACAAGATGGGAGCCAGTCTGGAGAAGTCCTGTAAATGGGAGTGTGATGAGGTAACAAGAGAGGAGGAGAGTAGGAGGTCATGAGCAGAGCGAAGGGGACTGGGCATATGGGGTAGGGGTAATGATGGAGTTGTCGACAGTTATAGAGAGATTGGGAGCGGATATTAAGGAAAATAAGGAGCTCAGTTTTGGAGAGATTTAGTTTGAGGTAGTGAGAGGATATCCAGGAAGAGATGTGAGAAAGACAGTTAGTGACATGGGTTATCAAGGAAGGAGATAGGTCTGGTGCAGAGAAGTAGATTTTGGTGTCATCTGCATACAAATGATATTGGAAACCATGGGACTTTATTAGGAATCTAGTAATGATGTGTAGATTGAGAAGAGTAGGGGACCAAGGACAGAGCCTTGTGGTACCCTGACAGAAAGAGGTGACGGGGCAGAGGAGGCCCTATAGATGGCTACACTTACACTAAAGGTACGGTTTGACAGGTAGGAAGAGAACCACGAGAGGGCTGTGTCACAGATGCCGAAGGATTGGAGGGTTTGGAGCAAAAGAAGGTGGTCCACAGTATCAAAGGCTGTGGACAGATCAAGGAGGATAAGCAGAGAGAAGTGGCCTTTTGATTTTGCTGTAAGTAGGTCATTGGTAACCTTAACGATTGCTGTCTCTGTGGAGTTATGGGGATGAAATCAAGATTGCAGTAGGTCAAGGAGGGAGTTTAATGTAAGGAAATGGGATAGGTGTGCATATACTAGTTTTTCGAGAAGCTTTGAAGCAAGAGTGAGGAGGGAAATAGGGTGGAAGTTGGATGGGGAGGTTGGATCAAGGGAGGGTTTTTTGAGGATTGGTGTGACCAGTGCATGTTTCAGAGATGAGGAAAATATACCGGTGCTGAGGGAGAGGTAAAAAATGTGTGTGAGTATAGGGGTAAGGGTAGAAGAGAGGGAGGGGAGTAGCTGTGTGGGGATAGGGTCAAGGGGACAGGTAGTGAGGTGAGAGCGCAGTATAAGTGCTGAAACTGCTTCCTCAGTAACAGGGGAGAAAGAGCTAAATTTATGGCTATGTGGGTTGGGACTGGTTGCGAGCATTTGAGGGGGTGAAAGAATGGAATTATGTTAAGAGCTGATTTAGTTTTTGATGGATTCAATTTTGTTATTGAAGTGACTGGCAAAGTCTTGAGCTGACAGAGAGGTTTTATTAGGAAATGGGGGTGGGCGGAGAAGCGTATTGAAAGTGGAGAACAGACGTTTTGGGTTTGAAGAAAGATTAGAGATGAGTAGAGAAGTAATGTTGCTTATAGAGATTAAGGGCAAATTAGTAGGTGTTCAAGATGAATTGTTAAAATGTAATCCCAGACTCCCATTCAGTCCATTGTTATTTTGCATGAAGACTGAAGAATTCTTGTACCTGACATGTTCCTCTGACATTAACCCTAACAAAGTTTCTGGATTATGAAACCTGTCTGACACCTCTTTTGTGATATGCTATCTGCAGAATGATTTACTGGCTTATGAACCCTGAAACTGTATTTTGCCCTAGTATTATCCTCCTGTTCTGATGCTTGGTTTTGGATGGCTTTTCTGGCTGAGAATCTCCTTTCTTAAAAACTGTCTGGTGTCTAAAAACCCACCTTCTGCTCAACTGATTGCAGACAGAAAACCAGGTAATCTCAAAATAGTATCTAGACACTCAAGGGTTAATAACCGGCTTGTGCATACTGCTATGTCTAATGCTGTATTAACCTATGTACCACACGTCCAGCTTATGATCAATTGTATCACTGGATCTTGTCAGTATAATGTATCAGTAATAGTCATAATAATTGTTTAAGAAGCAGATCCTTTCCACTACAATCCAAACTGCTACTCCATTCCAAATTGATCACACTCATGATCTTTGCATAGCACCTTTGCTGGTTTTTTGTCCCAAACTAGACAATGCATGTTTCAGGCTAAACCTTCAACTGGGCCTTGTTAGACTGACACACTGCTGCTTTTTTAAGTTGTGTGTTTCAATGGTAATAAAGTTCAAACCTATAGGGAAATTATGATGTTGTTTCATTCTCCCAAGAGAACTTTTACATGTATATATTTTTATACCATAAATAAAAGCTGTTGTATATAAGAAAGTTTCAATAAACATTTGCAGATATCTAGTGAAAAATATCTATAATTATTTAAAGGAACAGTCTTGTCAAAATTAAACTTTCATGATTCAGATAAGTCATGCAATTTTAAACAAATTTCCAATTTACTTTTACCATCAAATTTGCTTTGATCTCTTGGTATTCTGTTGAAAGCTACACCTAGGTTGGTTCATATGCTAATATCTAAGCTCTTGAAGGCCGCCTCTTATCTAAGTGCATTTTGACAGTTTTCATAACTAGACAGTGCTAGTTAATATGTGCCATATAGATAACATTGTACTCACTCCCGTAGAGTTATTTAAGAGTCAGCACTGACTGGCTAAAATGCAAGTCTGTATAAAGAGCTGAGATAAGAGGGTAGTCTGCAGAGGCTTAGATACAAGGTAATCACGGAGGTAAAAAATGTATTAACATAACAGTGTTGGTTATGCAAAACTGGGGAATGGGTAATAAAGGGATTATCTATCTTTTAAACTATAAAAATGTTCAAGTAGACTGGCCCCTCAATATTTAACCCATCAGGCTGTTAGGATGTTCTATGCCGTCCTTACTGCCCTGGGCTTTAGTGCCGTTAGGACGGCATGCAACGTCCTAACCTTTCAGCTGTTCTGAAATCTTAGCCGCTTCCTATATGGGATCGTGGGCTGTGGGCATGCCTAGAATCATAGGCACTCCTTCCGACTAGATTCCCTCATTGAAACGAATGAACGATCGGGTGATTTAAATTTGTACTCATTTATTTACATCGGAACTCACAAGAGCTGCTGGTGCAACGCCGCCCCCTGCTGACTCGCGGCTAATCTATGGTCTAAATGATTACTATGTATATTTGTAATCTGTCTACAACTTGAGATTTCATGTAAGTGTAAGATACATGAAATAAAGTATCAGTCACACTACCACTAAGTTTGATATATTAGGGTGACATGATGATATAGCCTAAAAATCTACACAGTATATTATAATTTATTATTTATTCACTAACAACCACATTTCACTTTTAATAGCACTCCCTGCACTTTTTGTGTAAACCCTATTTAAATCACTTTTATTAATCTTATTGCAAAACTTTTGAGTATATCATTAAAGAGATAAACTCACACAACCAATAACACTCGTAGAATTTAACACATTCCTTATATTTGGAATATATCCACTATTCATAGGAAACAGATATATTTGTCATGACAAAACAGTGATGATAAACTTAAAGGGCAAAATAACTGCATGAACCATACTGTAATTTTTTTATTTTTTATTTTATTTATTTTTTCAAACATTTTTATTGAAGGTAAAGAAGTTTACAGGCATAAATTGCATGGTACAAAAAACAATACAAATATTCATGGCATATCTGAAAGTATATACTGTACCAAGAGCAAAAGATAAATGGAAATAAAATAGCCTTCCCCTTAATTTTCTCCCCTTTTCATATCTTGTTAGATCACTCTGGGATCTTAGGTTTGTAAATAGTATTTTTCAGGGGTTTAAAAAAAAGCAATAACATAAAATATACAGAAAAATGGCATCTCCAAGATTAACAGTGCTAAATAGGAATTGTGTTTTAAGAGGGAGAGATGCAAAGGTCCCAACCATGCACCCACTTGTTAAAAATAAGCATTAACACCAGAACAATTAAGTATGAACCATAAAACATAAAGAAATAACATGTTAACCCTTAATGGGAAATGAGACTTAAGCAGCTTAGCATGAGAACATTAGTACAGTGGTTCAAGATAGCTAGAAAAAACAACTTTACTTTTTTTTTTATTACATCTCTAAAAGGGATAATATACAACAATTTAAGGCTAAGAAAACAGCTTGGGTAGAGAAGGTTCATCCCTGATGTGTTCATTATGTTATTTATTGGGTGTGTGATGTAACTTACTGTTTTGGGGACTTACAGGGTTTTATTTTAGGGAAAGATAAATTAATCATTTTATCGTTCTAAAGGAGGTGTGCCTGTCATGCATATAGAGGTACCGTTACTTCGTGTTTAGAGACCCTTATTGTATCTTTATGGTATAGGATGTCTCCCTCAGGGGCCCCCCACTAAGCCCCCCAGAAAACATGTGAATATATTTAAGGGTGCTATGTAGGTTGTTATATCCACCAAGCATGGGTAAAAAGAAAACAAATCTACAAAGCGCTAGATAGGAAATTACGTTGTGGTGAGATGGCTTGATTAACCTAAGTTCCACTGGACAACCTATGTTGAAACTAAGACAGTTACTATATCTTGCAAAAATACTTTTAGCCCCCTTCTTGGTTCCGGCCGCAAACCGCGGGAAGAAGGCCATTGTAGTAATAAGACACTAAGGGAACCTTTGCTTCAGGCCAAAAGTATAATCAACAGAGTGAACTCATATTTTACACCCTAGTATTATTACATCATGAGATAAAAGAGAAAAACAAGCATCCTGTAACTTAAGGCAATACTTAGCAAAACAACCCATAAAATCTTAATGTCTCTCCCACGCTGATTAATAAGCCAAATGTGTATTGTAAAGGAAAAGCTTACACTATGCTTCTGAGTCCAGGCAAAACCTATAAAAGTGTGAACACTGTCTCTATATCCCAATTATGGCTCCCACCGCCATGAAAATGGTGCGTAGATAGTGATGGGGAAATTCCTGGACAACCCTCCACTTTCAGATTTGCAGATTGGAGCTTGTCAGCAATGTCCAGTCGGGAAAATTGCCCAGGCATATGTGGTTTGTAAAAGCCATTGGGGCCAAGGCTTTTTTCATTGTTTGGAGCAGCAAGGGAGTCCCCCCCAAACTCCCGCCCGGATGCCAAATTGATTATAGTACCTTCTGGCCACGTCAAGTCCTCCTGTGCATTAACGATTGCGGACGGTTCAGACAGCTTCCCAACCTGTGTATTTGGAGCCTTCACACAGCGAGAGCCGCCCTCCTTCTTGACTCCCTCTGTGCTGTCAGAGGGCTGCGGGACAAATGTCATAAGTGAGCATGAAGACTCCATTGCGGGGTTGGTGCCCTCTGGTAAGACCGGCATTGTGTCTGCTTTGTTGGCTAATGTAGATAGGTGGAGCTTTTGCCGTCCTTCATAAAGGTGAATAAGATAATCCCATGGGGCTCTGGCCATCAAATTCTGGAAGCAGCATTCCAGCCTCTCCATGCAGCTGTCGCAACTGGTGTGCAGGTTAATTTTCTGTTCAGCCTACATTTTGCCCGATGACGATAAAGAGGTATTAAATAGTATCTTCTTTTTTTCCGACTCTGAGCAGTTGGTATGGTTCGGCAAAAGTGTATATGTTTCAGGGTGAGGTAGTGAGTACACGATTAGGACCAGTACCCTTGATTACTCGAGGGGGGTGGCGTCGCCTATAATGAGCCGCCGCTCTAGGCCCCTACGTCCGATGTCTGGCCCAAACTTCACAAACACAGCACAAATGTCTCTAAATTTCAGGTGCTATTAGTTAAACTGCCCTCATAAGCAGTTAACTTATAAGATCATCCCACCGGTGACATAAGTTGAACATAAACAGCTACACTAGCGAAATCGTAAGTACGTATAGTGGTACTCTTTCTTATATAATATATTTTGTTTTTGAGATCGCATAAAATCATATTATGTAAACAGAATTCCTACCTGTCAAATAACGTAGCACACATCATAGATTGACATTTCAACAAATCAATGATATGCAATCAGTAAGTCCAATCTCAACCAAGGAGGTGTGAAGAAACGACCCAATAAAAAGGCGTAGTTTGCCGGCCCGCGTATCCCCTCTGAGGAAGCGTAAGAGAAACGCTGCGTCAGGGGTTCAATAGTTTTTAAAGTGCTCTCCTTCATGTAGTTTAATACATAGATTTTGAACCTTTAATTTAACTTATAATTGAATGACTGGTTGTTTTAAGTAATATTAATTTCTAAGCAGTGATGCTAGAATATTGATACAACAAGAATAATGTGGAAGTTAATACATAATAATCTTTAAGCTAATGTATATCTCAGCACAAAATTTGGTCTAACTCACCGAAATCAGTGATTTGTAGTCTGTACTAATGAACAAAGCTCTGAGATAATTAACTCACTCCACAAACAGGGCTAATAAATTGCTGTACTTATTATTAACCAAAGCAGTAGTTTAGTTTAACAGTACGGTATCTCTTTCAGTCATAATAGGATCACTGAATCAACATTTAGGTAAACAATAGTGATGTTGCGAACCTAAAATTTTGCGTTCGCGAACAGCGAACGCAAACTTTGGCAAATGTTCGGGAACCGGCGAACTGCCATTGACTTCAATGGACAGGCGAATTTTAAAACCCATAGGGACTCTTTCTGGCCGCAATAGTGATGGAAAAGTTGTTTCAACGGGACTAACACCTGGACTGTGGCATGCCGGAGGGGGATCCATGGCAAAACTTCCATGGAAAATTACATAGTTGATATACATAGTACATAGTCTGGTTTTAAGCCATAAAGGGCATAAATCACCTAACATTCCTAAATTGTTTGGAATAACGTGCTTTAAAACATCAGGTATGATGTTGTATCGATCAGGTAGTGTAAGGGTTACGCCCGCTTCACAGTGACAGACCAAACTCCCCGTTTAACGCACCGCAAACAACCGCAAACAGTCCATTTGCACAACCACGAGATCAATAGATTTGATAGATACATAGATTACATAGATCAATAGATGCAATATACATTTGATAGATACCAATTACATAGATCAAAAGATGCAATATACATTTGATAGATACGAATTACATAGATCAAAAGATGCAATTTACATTTGATAGATACGAATTACATAGATCAAAAGATGCAATATACATTTGATAGATACAAATTACATGGATCAAAAGATGCAATATACATTTGATAGATACGAATTACATCAATAGATGCAAATTACATAGATCAATACATGCAATATACATTGGATAGATATGAATTGCATAGATCAATAGATGCAATATACATTTGTTAGATACGAATTACATAGATCAATAGATGCAATATACATTTGATAGATACGAATTGCATAGATCAATAGATGCAATATACATTTGATAGATATGAATTGCATAGATCAATAGATGCAATATACATTTGATAGATACGATTGATAGATAGATTTGATAGATAAATAGCTCATTTGAAAGATATATAATTTCCAAGACAGAGAATTACAAAGACGTGTGTTCTGGGACCCATGGTAAGGTTACTTCCTTTTGCACAATCGAGTATACCAGTTGCAGAGGTTCTGACCCTGCATTCTGGCTGCACCTCTCCCTGCAAGAGAGATCTGTTACAGAGTCTGTGGGCCTCTATGCAAAGAGCTGGCCTGCCTGAAAGGAGCAGCAAGGCAGATCAAAAGATTCAATATACATTTGATAGGTACAAATAACATAGATCAAAAGATGCAATATACATTTGATTGATACTAATTACAGAGATCAATAGATGCAATATATATTTGATTGATAGGATTGATAGTTATATAATTTCCCTGACAGAGTATAACAATAAAACATGCGGTCTGGGACCCGTGGTGTGTTAAGCACTAAGTAGTACTATTCTTAGCAGTTTAATACCTGTTACTCCCCCTATCGGGGGAGGTCTATATGGCCTTGATTTTTGGAACAGGGAGATGGAAGAAGATGCTTGGTCTGTCCTCCTGCTTCAAATTTGGCCGAAACACAAGTTGCTGTCACAAAACAGTCCGGCCACGAGATCGATAGATTTGATAGATAGATCCATAGATTACATAGATCAATAGATGCAATATACATTTGATAGGTATGAATAACATAGATCAAAAGATGAAATATACATTTGATCGATACGAATTACAGAGATCAAAAGATGCAATATACATTTGATAGATACGAATTACATGGATCAAAAGATGCAATATACATTTGATAGGTATGAATTACATCAATAGATGCAATATACATTTGATAGATACAAATTACATAGATCTAAAGATGCAATATACATTTGATAGATACGAATTACAGAGATCAATAGATGCAATATATATTTGATTGATACAATTGATAGTTATATAATTTCCCTGACAGAGTATAACAATAAAACATGCGGTCTGTGACCCATGGTAAGGTTACTTCCTTTTGCACAATCGAGTACAGGTTGGGGTCCGGGATTGCCTTTTTGTGCTGTCTGATTCTTTCAGGTATACCAGTTGCAGAGGTTCTGACCCTGCATTCTGTTACAGAGTCTGTGGGCCTGTATGCAAAGAGCTGGCCTGCCTGAAAGGAGCAGCAAGGCAGAGGGATCAATTCCTGCTTATAAGAAACCAGAGGGCATGCTACCTGCTGGAAGTGTGCAGTGAGGCAGAGGGATCTATTCCTGCCTAGAAGCAGAAGGCAGAGGGGACGCTACCTGCCTGGGAGCCCACTGAGACCAGCCCAGCTGGGGGAGATACAGCCGCTGGCTTGACCCTGGTCTCTAGTGGCAGGCTGGCCTGGCAACTAAAATTAAATAACACTAGCAGAGTGACTGATGGAAATTTTTTTACAAAATTTACACTAATGTTACAACAGATAGGAGTGGTGGCACTGAGGATGGACGTAGGCACAGTGCTGGGAGCCTGACACACAGGCTGGCACTAGTGGCACGCTGGCCTGGCAACTAAAATTAAATAACACTAGCAGACTGATGTAAAAAAAAAAATTAAAAAAATTTACACTAATGTTACAACAGATAGGAGTGGTGGCACTGAGGATGGAAGTAGGCACAGTATATGCTGGGAGCCTGACACACAGGCTGGCACTAGTGGCAGGCTGGCCTGGCAACTAAAATTAAATAACACTAGCAGACTGATGTAAAAGTTTTTTTTAAAAAAGTTACAATAATGTTACAACATATATGAGTGGTGGCACTGAGGATGAAAGTAGGCACAGTATATGCTGGGAGCCTGACACACAGGCTGACACTAGTGGCATGCTGGCCTGGCAACTACAATTAAATAACGCTAGCAGACTGATGTAAAAAAAAAAAAAAAAAATTAAATTTACACTAATGTTACACCAGATATGAGTGGTGGCACTGAGGCTGGCAGTAGCAGGCTGGCCTGGCAACTGCAATTAGATTACACTAGCAGACTGATGTAAAAGTTTTTTATAAAAAAATTTACACTAATGTTACACCAGATACGAGTGGTGGAAAACAGAGCAATTAGGCACAGTATATGCTGTGGGCCTGACACACAGGCCTGATGGAAAATGAAATTAGATTACAGTAGCAAACTGATTTAAAAGGTTTTTTTTTTAAATTTACCCTAATGTTACACCAGATATGAGTGGTGGCACAGAGCAATTAATCACGGTATATGCTGTGGGCCTGGCACACAGGACTGATGGAAAATGAAATTAGATTACACTAGCAAACTGATGTAAAAGGTTTTTTTTTTTTTTTTAAATTTACACTAATGTTACACCAGATATCAGTGGTGGCACAGAGCAATTGATCACAGTATATGCTGTGGGCTTGACACACAGGCCTGATGGAAAACAAAATTAGATTACACTAGTAGCAAACTGATGTAAAAGTTTTTTTTTTTTTAAATTTACACTAATGTTACACCAGATAGCAGTGGTGGCACAGAGCAATTGATCACAGTATATACTGTGCGCCTGACACAGAAGCCTGATGGAAAATGAAATTAGATTACACTAGCAAACTGATGTAAAAGTTTTTTTTTTTAAATTTACCCTAATGTTACACCAGATATGAGTGGTGGCACAGAGCAATTAATCACAGTATATTCTGTGGGCCTGGCACACAGGACTGATGGAAAATGAAATTAGATTACACTAGCAAACTGATGTAAAAGTTTTTTTTTTAAATTTACACTAATATTACACCAGATATCAGTGGTGGCACAGAGACTAAACGGGTGTTAATTGTTTTTGCTTCTCACTTGATATAAAATAAAGTTTGTTTAGAGTAGCAGTTTGATATTTTGCAGGAAAACAGATCTGCTGATTGGGTAGTCTGTGTTGTCATGGTGAATAATTTATGTTCAGAGCAATTGCAATCACTATATAAGAGTAGTATAACTCAAAACATAATTTCCCATTTATGCAGAAAGGAAATGATCTAGTCTGTATTGATTTACTGATATATCATTGTGATCACATGGTTATACATACAAAACTATATTTATGCAGCTTTGTTGTTTGAACATTGTTTGCAATATACTAAAGGGCAAGTCTTTATAATATACAGTAACTAGTTTTCAGGTATGAGTGGCACATCTTTTACTTAAAGGGACACTAAACCCATTTTTTTTATTTCATGATTCAGATAGAGCATGCAATTTTAAGCAACTTTCTAATTTTCTCCTATTATCAATTTTTCTTCATTCTCTTGCTATCTGTATTTAAAAAGCAGGAATGTGATGCATAGGAGTCAACCCATTTTTGGTTGAGAACCTGGGTTATGCTTCCTTATTGGTGGGTAAATGTAAGCCTCCAATAAGCAAGCGCTATCCAGGGTGTTGAACCTAAAATGGTCTGGCTGCTAAGATTTACATTCCTGCTTTTAAAATAAAGATAGCAAGGGAACGAAGAAAAATTGATAATAGGAGTAAATTAGAAAGTTGCTTAAAATTTCATGCTCTATCTGAATCATAAAATAAAAAAATTGGGTTCAGTGTTCCTTTAATAATACTGTTACTTTAAAACAACACTGTGCGGGGAGTACTGTAATCTCCATTTAGATTACTGAATAAACATATAAAGTTTGTAAATGCCCTACATATAAATGATACAAAATTATAAATAAATAGAAAACTCTTTATTATATGTTTATGAAACCATCCAATTAAAAGCTTAAATCATTAAAGCACCCCTTGTTGAAGGTCTCCAATCCTCCAAACTAAATACATAGGGGCAGAAAACATGTGAATACAACCTAAATTTAAAATATAATAGCTTATTAGTCCAAACATCTATTATGGTTAAAGATATTAAAACCAGCCTACACCAATTTATTTGTCTGTCCAGACATATTAATCCACAAATTACAACCGTGGAGAGTTCAAATATAGACTGGCACTCAAGGGTTTACACCCACCAGGAAATGTAGCAGTGCAGTATTGTACTCAAATAGCTTGGTAAGTCTCAACCAGGGGCTCTGCCTGGGCTGTGCATTTTAACTAAGCTTGTGCACTATTCTTAGCACTCTTTATACCTTTTCTATTTGGAAGTGACCATGACCTTGGCGCCAAGCCTAAATAGGAGGTGTTATTATTATTATTACTATTATTACTATTATCATCTGTTATTTGTACAACAAAACTCTTAGGAAGGTGATCAACAAACAGCTGGACTCTTAGGCATACATGCTAAGGGGGTTCAGGGGATAGCAATGGAGGAGAGAAACTGGTATAAAGAAAGGTTAGTGTAGGTTGTATGTATCCCTGAATAGTAGAGTTTTTAGGGAGTGCTTGAAGCTTTCAAAACTAGGGGAGAGTCTTGTGGAAAGAGGCAGAGAGTTCCACAAGATGGGAGCCAGTCTGGAGAAGTCCTGTAAATGGGAGTGTGATGAGGTAACAAGAGAGGAGGAGAGTAGGAGGTCATGAGCAGAGCGAAGGGGACTGGGCATATGGGGTAGGGGTAATGATGGAGTTGTCGACAGTTATAGAGAGATTGGGAGCGGATATTAAGGAAAATAAGGAGCTCAGTTTTGGAGAGATTTAGTTTGAGGTAGTGAGAGGATATCCAGGAAGAGATGTGAGAAAGACAGTTAGTGACATGGGTTATCAAGGAAGGAGATAGGTCTGGTGCAGAGAAGTAGATTTTGGTGTCATCTGCATACAAATGATATTGGAAACCATGGGACTTTATTAGGAATCTAGTAATGATGTGTAGATTGAGAAGAGTAGGGGACCAAGGACAGAGCCTTGTGGTACCCTGACAGAAAGAGGTGACGGGGCAGAGGAGGCCCTATAGATGGCTACACTTACACTAAAGGTACGGTTTGACAGGTAGGAAGAGAACCACGAGAGGGCTGTGTCACAGATGCCGAAGGATTGGAGGGTTTGGAGCAAAAGAAGGTGGTCCACAGTATCAAAGGCTGTGGACAGATCAAGGAGGATAAGCAGAGAGAAGTGGCCTTTTGATTTTGCTGTAAGTAGGTCATTGGTAACCTTAACGATTGCTGTCTCTGTGGAGTTATGGGGATGAAATCAAGATTGCAGTAGGTCAAGGAGGGAGTTTAATGTAAGGAAATGGGATAGGTGTGCATATACTAGTTTTTCGAGAAGCTTTGAAGCAAGAGTGAGGAGGGAAATAGGGTGGAAGTTGGATGGGGAGGTTGGATCAAGGGAGGGTTTTTTGAGGATTGGTGTGACCAGTGCATGTTTCAGAGATGAGGAAAATATACCGGTGCTGAGGGAGAGGTAAAAAATGTGTGTGAGTATAGGGGTAAGGGTAGAAGAGAGGGAGGGGAGTAGCTGTGTGGGGATAGGGTCAAGGGGACAGGTAGTGAGGTGAGAGCGCAGTATAAGTGCTGAAACTGCTTCCTCAGTAACAGGGGAGAAAGAGCTAAATTTATGGCTATGTGGGTTGGGACTGGTTGCGAGCATTTGAGGGGGTGAAAGAATGGAATTATGTTAAGAGCTGATTTAGTTTTTGATGGATTCAATTTTGTTATTGAAGTGACTGGCAAAGTCTTGAGCTGACAGAGAGGTTTTATTAGGAAATGGGGGTGGGCGGAGAAGCGTATTGAAAGTGGAGAACAGACGTTTTGGGTTTGAAGAAAGATTAGAGATGAGTAGAGAAGTAATGTTGCTTATAGAGATTAAGGGCAAATTAGTAGGTGTTCAAGATGAATTGTTAAAATGTAATCCCAGACTCCCATTCAGTCCATTGTTATTTTGCATGAAGACTGAAGAATTCTTGTACCTGACATGTTCCTCTGACATTAACCCTAACAAAGTTTCTGGATTATGAAACCTGTCTGACACCTCTTTTGTGATATGCTATCTGCAGAATGATTTACTGGCTTATGAACCCTGAAACTGTATTTTGCCCTAGTATTATCCTCCTGTTCTGATGCTTGGTTTTGGATGGCTTTTCTGGCTGAGAATCTCCTTTCTTAAAAACTGTCTGGTGTCTAAAAACCCACCTTCTGCTCAACTGATTGCAGACAGAAAACCAGGTAATCTCAAAATAGTATCTAGACACTCAAGGGTTAATAACCGGCTTGTGCATACTGCTATGTCTAATGCTGTATTAACCTATGTACCACACGTCCAGCTTATGATCAATTGTATCACTGGATCTTGTCAGTATAATGTATCAGTAATAGTCATAATAATTGTTTAAGAAGCAGATCCTTTCCACTACAATCCAAACTGCTACTCCATTCCAAATTGATCACACTCATGATCTTTGCATAGCACCTTTGCTGGTTTTTTGTCCCAAACTAGACAATGCATGTTTCAGGCTAAACCTTCAACTGGGCCTTGTTAGACTGACACACTGCTGCTTTTTTAAGTTGTGTGTTTCAATGGTAATAAAGTTCAAACCTATAGGGAAATTATGATGTTGTTTCATTCTCCCAAGAGAACTTTTACATGTATATATTTTTATACCATAAATAAAAGCTGTTGTATATAAGAAAGTTTCAATAAACATTTGCAGATATCTAGTGAAAAATATCTATAATTATTTAAAGGAACAGTCTTGTCAAAATTAAACTTTCATGATTCAGATAAGTCATGCAATTTTAAACAAATTTCCAATTTACTTTTACCATCAAATTTGCTTTGATCTCTTGGTATTCTGTTGAAAGCTACACCTAGGTTGGTTCATATGCTAATATCTAAGCTCTTGAAGGCCGCCTCTTATCTAAGTGCATTTTGACAGTTTTCATAACTAGACAGTGCTAGTTAATATGTGCCATATAGATAACATTGTACTCACTCCCGTAGAGTTATTTAAGAGTCAGCACTGACTGGCTAAAATGCAAGTCTGTATAAAGAGCTGAGATAAGAGGGTAGTCTGCAGAGGCTTAGATACAAGGTAATCACGGAGGTAAAAAATGTATTAACATAACAGTGTTGGTTATGCAAAACTGGGGAATGGGTAATAAAGGGATTATCTATCTTTTAAACTATAAAAATGTTCAAGTAGACTGGCCCCTCAATATTTAACCCATCAGGCTGTTAGGATGTTCTATGCCGTCCTTACTGCCCTGGGCTTTAGTGCCGTTAGGACGGCATGCAACGTCCTAACCTTTCAGCTGTTCTGAAATCTTAGCCGCTTCCTATATGGGATCGTGGGCTGTGGGCATGCCTAGAATCATAGGCACTCCTTCCGACTAGATTCCCTCATTGAAACGAATGAACGATCGGGTGATTTAAATTTGTACTCATTTATTTACATCGGAACTCACAAGAGCTGCTGGTGCAACGCCGCCCCCTGCTGACTCGCGGCTAATCTATGGTCTAAATGATTACTATGTATATTTGTAATCTGTCTACAACTTGAGATTTCATGTAAGTGTAAGATACATGAAATAAAGTATCAGTCACACTACCACTAAGTTTGATATATTAGGGTGACATGATGATATAGCCTAAAAATCTACACAGTATATTATAATTTATTATTTATTCACTAACAACCACATTTCACTTTTAATAGCACTCCCTGCACTTTTTGTGTAAACCCTATTTAAATCACTTTTATTAATCTTATTGCAAAACTTTTGAGTATATCATTAAAGAGATAAACTCACACAACCAATAACACTCGTAGAATTTAACACATTCCTTATATTTGGAATATATCCACTATTCATAGGAAACAGATATATTTGTCATGACAAAACAGTGATGATAAACTTAAAGGGCAAAATAACTGCATGAACCATACTGTAATTTTTTTATTTTTTATTTTATTTATTTTTTCAAACATTTTTATTGAAGGTAAAGAAGTTTACAGGCATAAATTGCATGGTACAAAAAACAATACAAATATTCATGGCATATCTGAAAGTATATACTGTACCAAGAGCAAAAGATAAATGGAAATAAAATAGCCTTCCCCTTAATTTTCTCCCCTTTTCATATCTTGTTAGATCACTCTGGGATCTTAGGTTTGTAAATAGTATTTTTCAGGGGTTTAAAAAAAAGCAATAACATAAAATATACAGAAAAATGGCATCTCCAAGATTAACAGTGCTAAATAGGAATTGTGTTTTAAGAGGGAGAGATGCAAAGGTCCCAACCATGCACCCACTTGTTAAAAATAAGCATTAACACCAGAACAATTAAGTATGAACCATAAAACATAAAGAAATAACATGTTAACCCTTAATGGGAAATGAGACTTAAGCAGCTTAGCATGAGAACATTAGTACAGTGGTTCAAGATAGCTAGAAAAAACAACTTTACTTTTTTTTTTATTACATCTCTAAAAGGGATAATATACAACAATTTAAGGCTAAGAAAACAGCTTGGGTAGAGAAGGTTCATCCCTGATGTGTTCATTATGTTATTTATTGGGTGTGTGATGTAACTTACTGTTTTGGGGACTTACAGGGTTTTATTTTAGGGAAAGATAAATTAATCATTTTATCGTTCTAAAGGAGGTGTGCCTGTCATGCATATAGAGGTACCGTTACTTCGTGTTTAGAGACCCTTATTGTATCTTTATGGTATAGGATGTCTCCCTCAGGGGCCCCCCACTAAGCCCCCCAGAAAACATGTGAATATATTTAAGGGTGCTATGTAGGTTGTTATATCCACCAAGCATGGGTAAAAAGAAAACAAATCTACAAAGCGCTAGATAGGAAATTACGTTGTGGTGAGATGGCTTGATTAACCTAAGTTCCACTGGACAACCTATGTTGAAACTAAGACAGTTACTATATCTTGCAAAAATACTTTTAGCCCCCTTCTTGGTTCCGGCCGCAAACCGCGGGAAGAAGGCCATTGTAGTAATAAGACACTAAGGGAACCTTTGCTTCAGGCCAAAAGTATAATCAACAGAGTGAACTCATATTTTACACCCTAGTATTATTACATCATGAGATAAAAGAGAAAAACAAGCATCCTGTAACTTAAGGCAATACTTAGCAAAACAACCCATAAAATCTTAATGTCTCTCCCACGCTGATTAATAAGCCAAATGTGTATTGTAAAGGAAAAGCTTACACTATGCTTCTGAGTCCAGGCAAAACCTATAAAAGTGTGAACACTGTCTCTATATCCCAATTATGGCTCCCACCGCCATGAAAATGGTGCGTAGATAGTGATGGGGAAATTCCTGGACAACCCTCCACTTTCAGATTTGCAGATTGGAGCTTGTCAGCAATGTCCAGTCGGGAAAATTGCCCAGGCATATGTGGTTTGTAAAAGCCATTGGGGCCAAGGCTTTTTTCATTGTTTGGAGCAGCAAGGGAGTCCCCCCCAAACTCCCGCCCGGATGCCAAATTGATTATAGTACCTTCTGGCCACGTCAAGTCCTCCTGTGCATTAACGATTGCGGACGGTTCAGACAGCTTCCCAACCTGTGTATTTGGAGCCTTCACACAGCGAGAGCCGCCCTCCTTCTTGACTCCCTCTGTGCTGTCAGAGGGCTGCGGGACAAATGTCATAAGTGAGCATGAAGACTCCATTGCGGGGTTGGTGCCCTCTGGTAAGACCGGCATTGTGTCTGCTTTGTTGGCTAATGTAGATAGGTGGAGCTTTTGCCGTCCTTCATAAAGGTGAATAAGATAATCCCATGGGGCTCTGGCCATCAAATTCTGGAAGCAGCATTCCAGCCTCTCCATGCAGCTGTCGCAACTGGTGTGCAGGTTAATTTTCTGTTCAGCCTACATTTTGCCCGATGACGATAAAGAGGTATTAAATAGTATCTTCTTTTTTTCCGACTCTGAGCAGTTGGTATGGTTCGGCAAAAGTGTATATGTTTCAGGGTGAGGTAGTGAGTACACGATTAGGACCAGTACCCTTGATTACTCGAGGGGGGTGGCGTCGCCTATAATGAGCCGCCGCTCTAGGCCCCTACGTCCGATGTCTGGCCCAAACTTCACAAACACAGCACAAATGTCTCTAAATTTCAGGTGCTATTAGTTAAACTGCCCTCATAAGCAGTTAACTTATAAGATCATCCCACCGGTGACATAAGTTGAACATAAACAGCTACACTAGCGAAATCGTAAGTACGTATAGTGGTACTCTTTCTTATATAATATATTTTGTTTTTGAGATCGCATAAAATCATATTATGTAAACAGAATTCCTACCTGTCAAATAACGTAGCACACATCATAGATTGACATTTCAACAAATCAATGATATGCAATCAGTAAGTCCAATCTCAACCAAGGAGGTGTGAAGAAACGACCCAATAAAAAGGCGTAGTTTGCCGGCCCGCGTATCCCCTCTGAGGAAGCGTAAGAGAAACGCTGCGTCAGGGGTTCAATAGTTTTTAAAGTGCTCTCCTTCATGTAGTTTAATACATAGATTTTGAACCTTTAATTTAACTTATAATTGAATGACTGGTTGTTTTAAGTAATATTAATTTCTAAGCAGTGATGCTAGAATATTGATACAACAAGAATAATGTGGAAGTTAATACATAATAATCTTTAAGCTAATGTATATCTCAGCACAAAATTTGGTCTAACTCACCGAAATCAGTGATTTGTAGTCTGTACTAATGAACAAAGCTCTGAGATAATTAACTCACTCCACAAACAGGGCTAATAAATTGCTGTACTTATTATTAACCAAAGCAGTAGTTTAGTTTAACAGTACGGTATCTCTTTCAGTCATAATAGGATCACTGAATCAACATTTAGGTAAACAATAGTGATGTTGCGAACCTAAAATTTTGCGTTCGCGAACAGCGAACGCAAACTTTGGCAAATGTTCGGGAACCGGCGAACTGCCATTGACTTCAATGGACAGGCGAATTTTAAAACCCATAGGGACTCTTTCTGGCCGCAATAGTGATGGAAAAGTTGTTTCAACGGGACTAACACCTGGACTGTGGCATGCCGGAGGGGGATCCATGGCAAAACTTCCATGGAAAATTACATAGTTGATATACATAGTACATAGTCTGGTTTTAAGCCATAAAGGGCATAAATCACCTAACATTCCTAAATTGTTTGGAATAACGTGCTTTAAAACATCAGGTATGATGTTGTATCGATCAGGTAGTGTAAGGGTTACGCCCGCTTCACAGTGACAGACCAAACTCCCCGTTTAACGCACCGCAAACAACCGCAAACAGTCCATTTGCACAACCACGAGATCAATAGATTTGATAGATACATAGATTACATAGATCAATAGATGCAATATACATTTGATAGATACCAATTACATAGATCAAAAGATGCAATATACATTTGATAGATACGAATTACATAGATCAAAAGATGCAATTTACATTTGATAGATACGAATTACATAGATCAAAAGATGCAATATACATTTGATAGATACAAATTACATGGATCAAAAGATGCAATATACATTTGATAGATACGAATTACATCAATAGATGCAAATTACATAGATCAATACATGCAATATACATTGGATAGATATGAATTGCATAGATCAATAGATGCAATATACATTTGTTAGATACGAATTACATAGATCAATAGATGCAATATACATTTGATAGATACGAATTGCATAGATCAATAGATGCAATATACATTTGATAGATATGAATTGCATAGATCAATAGATGCAATATACATTTGATAGATACGATTGATAGATAGATTTGATAGATAAATAGCTCATTTGAAAGATATATAATTTCCAAGACAGAGAATTACAAAGACGTGTGTTCTGGGACCCATGGTAAGGTTACTTCCTTTTGCACAATCGAGTATACCAGTTGCAGAGGTTCTGACCCTGCATTCTGGCTGCACCTCTCCCTGCAAGAGAGATCTGTTACAGAGTCTGTGGGCCTCTATGCAAAGAGCTGGCCTGCCTGAAAGGAGCAGCAAGGCAGATCAAAAGATTCAATATACATTTGATAGGTACAAATAACATAGATCAAAAGATGCAATATACATTTGATTGATACTAATTACAGAGATCAATAGATGCAATATATATTTGATTGATAGGATTGATAGTTATATAATTTCCCTGACAGAGCATAACAATAAAACATGCGGTCTGGGACCCGTGGTGTGTTAAGCACTAAGTAGTACTATTCTTAGCAGTTTAATACCTGTTACTCCCCCTATCGGGGGAGGTCTATATGGCCTTGATTTTTGGAACAGGGAGATGGAAGAAGATGCTTGGTCTGTCCTCCTGCTTCAAATTTGGCCGAAACACAAGTTGCTGTCACAAAACAGTCCGGCCACGAGATCGATAGATTTGATAGATAGATCCATAGATTACATAGATCAATAGATGCAATATACATTTGATAGGTATGAATAACATAGATCAAAAGATGAAATATACATTTGATCGATACGAATTACAGAGATCAAAAGATGCAATATACATTTGATAGATACGAATTACATGGATCAAAAGATGCAATATACATTTGATAGGTATGAATTACATCAATAGATGCAATATACATTTGATAGATACAAATTACATAGATCTAAAGATGCAATATACATTTGATAGATACGAATTACAGAGATCAATAGATGCAATATATATTTGATTGATACAATTGATAGTTATATAATTTCCCTGACAGAGTATAACAATAAAACATGCGGTCTGTGACCCATGGTAAGGTTACTTCCTTTTGCACAATCGAGTACAGGTTGGGGTCCGGGATTGCCTTTTTGTGCTGTCTGATTCTTTCAGGTATACCAGTTGCAGAGGTTCTGACCCTGCATTCTGTTACAGAGTCTGTGGGCCTGTATGCAAAGAGCTGGCCTGCCTGAAAGGAGCAGCAAGGCAGAGGGATCAATTCCTGCTTATAAGAAACCAGAGGGCATGCTACCTGCTGGAAGTGTGCAGTGAGGCAGAGGGATCTATTCCTGCCTAGAAGCAGAAGGCAGAGGGGACGCTACCTGCCTGGGAGCCCACTGAGACCAGCCCAGCTGGGGGAGATACAGCCGCTGGCTTGACCCTGGTCTCTAGTGGCAGGCTGGCCTGGCAACTAAAATTAAATAACACTAGCAGAGTGACTGATGGAAATTTTTTTACAAAATTTACACTAATGTTACAACAGATAGGAGTGGTGGCACTGAGGATGGACGTAGGCACAGTGCTGGGAGCCTGACACACAGGCTGGCACTAGTGGCACGCTGGCCTGGCAACTAAAATTAAATAACACTAGCAGACTGATGTAAAAAAAAAAATTAAAAAAATTTACACTAATGTTACAACAGATAGGAGTGGTGGCACTGAGGATGGAAGTAGGCACAGTATATGCTGGGAGCCTGACACACAGGCTGGCACTAGTGGCAGGCTGGCCTGGCAACTAAAATTAAATAACACTAGCAGACTGATGTAAAAGTTTTTTTTAAAAAAGTTACAATAATGTTACAACATATATGAGTGGTGGCACTGAGGATGAAAGTAGGCACAGTATATGCTGGGAGCCTGACACACAGGCTGACACTAGTGGCATGCTGGCCTGGCAACTACAATTAAATAACGCTAGCAGACTGATGTAAAAAAAAAAAAAAAAATTAAATTTACACTAATGTTACACCAGATATGAGTGGTGGCACTGAGGCTGGCAGTAGCAGGCTGGCCTGGCAACTGCAATTAGATTACACTAGCAGACTGATGTAAAAGTTTTTTATAAAAAAATTTACACTAATGTTACACCAGATACGAGTGGTGGAAAACAGAGCAATTAGGCACAGTATATGCTGTGGGCCTGACACACAGGCCTGATGGAAAATGAAATTAGATTACAGTAGCAAACTGATTTAAAAGGTTTTTTTTTTAAATTTACCCTAATGTTACACCAGATATGAGTGGTGGCACAGAGCAATTAATCACGGTATATGCTGTGGGCCTGGCACACAGGACTGATGGAAAATGAAATTAGATTACACTAGCAAACTGATGTAAAAGGTTTTTTTTTTTTTTTTAAATTTACACTAATGTTACACCAGATATCAGTGGTGGCACAGAGCAATTGATCACAGTATATGCTGTGGGCTTGACACACAGGCCTGATGGAAAACAAAATTAGATTACACTAGTAGCAAACTGATGTAAAAGTTTTTTTTTTTTTAAATTTACACTAATGTTACACCAGATAGCAGTGGTGGCACAGAGCAATTGATCACAGTATATACTGTGCGCCTGACACAGAAGCCTGATGGAAAATGAAATTAGATTACACTAGCAAACTGATGTAAAAGTTTTTTTTTTTAAATTTACCCTAATGTTACACCAGATATGAGTGGTGGCACAGAGCAATTAATCACAGTATATTCTGTGGGCCTGGCACACAGGACTGATGGAAAATGAAATTAGATTACACTAGCAAACTGATGTAAAAGTTTTTTTTTTTAAATTTACACTAATATTACACCAGATATCAGTGGTGGCACAGAGACTAAACGGGTGTTAATTGTTTTTGCTTCTCACTTGATATAAAATAAAGTTTGTTTAGAGTAGCAGTTTGATATTTTGCAGGAAAACAGATCTGCTGATTGGGTAGTCTGTGTTGTCATGGTGAATAATTTATGTTCAGAGCAATTGCAATCACTATATAAGAGTAGTATAACTCAAAACATAATTTCCCATTTATGCAGAAAGGAAATGATCTAGTCTGTATTGATTTACTGATATATCATTGTGATCACATGGTTATACATACAAAACTATATTTATGCAGCTTTGTTGTTTGAACATTGTTTGCAATATACTAAAGGGCAAGTCTTTATAATATACAGTAACTAGTTTTCAGGTATGAGTGGCACATCTTTTACTTAAAGGGACACTAAACCCATTTTTTTTATTTCATGATTCAGATAGAGCATGCAATTTTAAGCAACTTTCTAATTTTCTCCTATTATCAATTTTTCTTCATTCTCTTGCTATCTGTATTTAAAAAGCAGGAATGTGATGCATAGGAGTCAACCCATTTTTGGTTGAGAACCTGGGTTATGCTTCCTTATTGGTGGGTAAATGTAAGCCTCCAATAAGCAAGCGCTATCCAGGGTGTTGAACCTAAAATGGTCTGGCTGCTAAGATTTACATTCCTGCTTTTAAAATAAAGATAGCAAGGGAACGAAGAAAAATTGATAATAGGAGTAAATTAGAAAGTTGCTTAAAATTTCATGCTCTATCTGAATCATAAAATAAAAAAATTGGGTTCAGTGTTCCTTTAATAATACTGTTACTTTAAAACAACACTGTGCGGGGAGTACTGTAATCTCCATTTAGATTACTGAATAAACATATAAAGTTTGTAAATGCCCTACATATAAATGATACAAAATTATAAATAAATAGAAAACTCTTTATTATATGTTTATGAAACCATCCAATTAAAAGCTTAAATCATTAAAGCACCCCTTGTTGAAGGTCTCCAATCCTCCAAACTAAATACATAGGGGCAGAAAACATGTGAATACAACCTAAATTTAAAATATAATAGCTTATTAGTCCAAACATCTATTATGGTTAAAGATATTAAAACCAGCCTACACCAATTTATTTGTCTGTCCAGACATATTAATCCACAAATTACAACCGTGGAGAGTTCAAATATAGACTGGCACTCAAGGGTTTACACCCACCAGGAAATGTAGCAGTGCAGTATTGTACTCAAATAGCTTGGTAAGTCTCAACCAGGGGCTCTGCCTGGGCTGTGCATTTTAACTAAGCTTGTGCACTATTCTTAGCACTCTTTATACCTTTTCTATTTGGAAGTGACCATGACCTTGGCGCCAAGCCTAAATAGGAGGTGTTATTATTATTATTACTATTATTACTATTATCATCTGTTATTTGTACAACAAAACTCTTAGGAAGGTGATCTACAAACAGCTGGACTCTTAGGCATACATGCTAAGGGGGTTCAGGGGATAGCAATGGAGGAGAGAAACTGGTATAAAGAAAGGTTAGTGTAGGTTGTATGTATCCCTGAATAGTAGAGTTTTTAGGGAGTGCTTGAAGCTTTCAAAACTAGGGGAGAGTCTTGTGGAAAGAGGCAGAGAGTTCCACAAGATGGGAGCCAGTCTGGAGAAGTCCTGTAAATGGGAGTGTGATGAGGTAACAAGAGAGGAGGAGAGTAGGAGGTCATGAGCAGAGCGAAGGGGACTGGGCATATGGGGTAGGGGTAATGATGGAGTTGTCGACAGTTATAGAGAGATTGGGAGCGGATATTAAGGAAAATAAGGAGCTCAGTTTTGGAGAGATTTAGTTTGAGGTAGTGAGAGGATATCCAGGAAGAGATGTGAGAAAGACAGTTAGTGACATGGGTTATCAAGGAAGGAGATAGGTCTGGTGCAGAGAAGTAGATTTTGGTGTCATCTGCATACAAATGATATTGGAAACCATGGGACTTTATTAGGAATCTAGTAATGATGTGTAGATTGAGAAGAGTAGGGGACCAAGGACAGAGCCTTGTGGTACCCTGACAGAAAGAGGTGACGGGGCAGAGGAGGCCCTATAGATGGCTACACTTACACTAAAGGTACGGTTTGACAGGTAGGAAGAGAACCACGAGAGGGCTGTGTCACAGATGCCGAAGGATTGGAGGGTTTGGAGCAAAAGAAGGTGGTCCACAGTATCAAAGGCTGTGGACAGATCAAGGAGGATAAGCAGAGAGAAGTGGCCTTTTGATTTTGCTGTAAGTAGGTCATTGGTAACCTTAACGATTGCTGTCTCTGTGGAGTTATGGGGATGAAATCAAGATTGCAGTAGGTCAAGGAGGGAGTTTAATGTAAGGAAATGGGATAGGTGTGCATATACTAGTTTTTCGAGAAGCTTTGAAGCAAGAGTGAGGAGGGAAATAGGGTGGAAGTTGGATGGGGAGGTTGGATCAAGGGAGGGTTTTTTGAGGATTGGTGTGACCAGTGCATGTTTCAGAGATGAGGAAAATATACCGGTGCTGAGGGAGAGGTAAAAAATGTGTGTGAGTATAGGGGTAAGGGTAGAAGAGAGGGAGGGGAGTAGCTGTGTGGGGATAGGGTCAAGGGGACAGGTAGTGAGGTGAGAGCGCAGTATAAGTGCTGAAACTGCTTCCTCAGTAACAGGGGAGAAAGAGCTAAATTTATGGCTATGTGGGTTGGGACTGGTTGCGAGCATTTGAGGGGGTGAAAGAATGGAATTATGTTAAGAGCTGATTTAGTTTTTGATGGATTCAATTTTGTTATTGAAGTGACTGGCAAAGTCTTGAGCTGACAGAGAGGTTTTATTAGGAAATGGGGGTGGGCGGAGAAGCGTATTGAAAGTGGAGAACAGACGTTTTGGGTTTGAAGAAAGATTAGAGATGAGTAGAGAAGTAATGTTGCTTATAGAGATTAAGGGCAAATTAGTAGGTGTTCAAGATGAATTGTTAAAATGTAATCCCAGACTCCCATTCAGTCCATTGTTATTTTGCATGAAGACTGAAGAATTCTTGTACCTGACATGTTCCTCTGACATTAACCCTAACAAAGTTTCTGGATTATGAAACCTGTCTGACACCTCTTTTGTGATATGCTATCTGCAGAATGATTTACTGGCTTATGAACCCTGAAACTGTATTTTGCCCTAGTATTATCCTCCTGTTCTGATGCTTGGTTTTGGATGGCTTTTCTGGCTGAGAATCTCCTTTCTTAAAAACTGTCTGGTGTCTAAAAACCCACCTTCTGCTCAACTGATTGCAGACAGAAAACCAGGTAATCTCAAAATAGTATCTAGACACTCAAGGGTTAATAACCGGCTTGTGCATACTGCTATGTCTAATGCTGTATTAACCTATGTACCACACGTCCAGCTTATGATCAATTGTATCACTGGATCTTGTCAGTATAATGTATCAGTAATAGTCATAATAATTGTTTAAGAAGCAGATCCTTTCCACTACAATCCAAACTGCTACTCCATTCCAAATTGATCACACTCATGATCTTTGCATAGCACCTTTGCTGGTTTTTTGTCCCAAACTAGACAATGCATGTTTCAGGCTAAACCTTCAACTGGGCCTTGTTAGACTGACACACTGCTGCTTTTTTAAGTTGTGTGTTTCAATGGTAATAAAGTTCAAACCTATAGGGAAATTATGATGTTGTTTCATTCTCCCAAGAGAACTTTTACATGTATATATTTTTATACCATAAATAAAAGCTGTTGTATATAAGAAAGTTTCAATAAACATTTGCAGATATCTAGTGAAAAATATCTATAATTATTTAAAGGAACAGTCTTGTCAAAATTAAACTTTCATGATTCAGATAAGTCATGCAATTTTAAACAAATTTCCAATTTACTTTTACCATCAAATTTGCTTTGATCTCTTGGTATTCTGTTGAAAGCTACACCTAGGTTGGTTCATATGCTAATATCTAAGCTCTTGAAGGCCGCCTCTTATCTAAGTGCATTTTGACAGTTTTCATAACTAGACAGTGCTAGTTAATATGTGCCATATAGATAACATTGTACTCACTCCCGTAGAGTTATTTAAGAGTCAGCACTGACTGGCTAAAATGCAAGTCTGTATAAAGAGCTGAGATAAGAGGGTAGTCTGCAGAGGCTTAGATACAAGGTAATCACGGAGGTAAAAAATGTATTAACATAACAGTGTTGGTTATGCAAAACTGGGGAATGGGTAATAAAGGGATTATCTATCTTTTAAACTATAAAAATGTTCAAGTAGACTGGCCCCTCAATATTTAACCCATCAGGCTGTTAGGATGTTCTATGCCGTCCTTACTGCCCTGGGCTTTAGTGCCGTTAGGACGGCATGCAACGTCCTAACCTTTCAGCTGTTCTGAAATCTTAGCCGCTTCCTATATGGGATCGTGGGCTGTGGGCATGCCTAGAATCATAGGCACTCCTTCCGACTAGATTCCCTCATTGAAACGAATGAACGATCGGGTGATTTAAATTTGTACTCATTTATTTACATCGGAACTCACAAGAGCTGCTGGTGCAACGCCGCCCCCTGCTGACTCGCGGCTAATCTATGGTCTAAATGATTACTATGTATATTTGTAATCTGTCTACAACTTGAGATTTCATGTAAGTGTAAGATACATGAAATAAAGTATCAGTCACACTACCACTAAGTTTGATATATTAGGGTGACATGATGATATAGCCTAAAAATCTACACAGTATATTATAATTTATTATTTATTCACTAACAACCACATTTCACTTTTAATAGCACTCCCTGCACTTTTTGTGTAAACCCTATTTAAATCACTTTTATTAATCTTATTGCAAAACTTTTGAGTATATCATTAAAGAGATAAACTCACACAACCAATAACACTCGTAGAATTTAACACATTCCTTATATTTGGAATATATCCACTATTCATAGGAAACAGATATATTTGTCATGACAAAACAGTGATGATAAACTTAAAGGGCAAAATAACTGCATGAACCATACTGTAATTTTTTTATTTTTTATTTTATTTATTTTTTCAAACATTTTTATTGAAGGTAAAGAAGTTTACAGGCATAAATTGCATGGTACAAAAAACAATACAAATATTCATGGCATATCTGAAAGTATATACTGTACCAAGAGCAAAAGATAAATGGAAATAAAATAGCCTTCCCCTTAATTTTCTCCCCTTTTCATATCTTGTTAGATCACTCTGGGATCTTAGGTTTGTAAATAGTATTTTTCAGGGGTTTAAAAAAAAGCAATAACATAAAATATACAGAAAAATGGCATCTCCAAGATTAACAGTGCTAAATAGGAATTGTGTTTTAAGAGGGAGAGATGCAAAGGTCCCAACCATGCACCCACTTGTTAAAAATAAGCATTAACACCAGAACAATTAAGTATGAACCATAAAACATAAAGAAATAACATGTTAACCCTTAATGGGAAATGAGACTTAAGCAGCTTAGCATGAGAACATTAGTACAGTGGTTCAAGATAGCTAGAAAAAACAACTTTACTTTTTTTTTTATTACATCTCTAAAAGGGATAATATACAACAATTTAAGGCTAAGAAAACAGCTTGGGTAGAGAAGGTTCATCCCTGATGTGTTCATTATGTTATTTATTGGGTGTGTGATGTAACTTACTGTTTTGGGGACTTACAGGGTTTTATTTTAGGGAAAGATAAATTAATCATTTTATCGTTCTAAAGGAGGTGTGCCTGTCATGCATATAGAGGTACCGTTACTTCGTGTTTAGAGACCCTTATTGTATCTTTATGGTATAGGATGTCTCCCTCAGGGGCCCCCCACTAAGCCCCCCAGAAAACATGTGAATATATTTAAGGGTGCTATGTAGGTTGTTATATCCACCAAGCATGGGTAAAAAGAAAACAAATCTACAAAGCGCTAGATAGGAAATTACGTTGTGGTGAGATGGCTTGATTAACCTAAGTTCCACTGGACAACCTATGTTGAAACTAAGACAGTTACTATATCTTGCAAAAATACTTTTAGCCCCCTTCTTGGTTCCGGCCGCAAACCGCGGGAAGAAGGCCATTGTAGTAATAAGACACTAAGGGAACCTTTGCTTCAGGCCAAAAGTATAATCAACAGAGTGAACTCATATTTTACACCCTAGTATTATTACATCATGAGATAAAAGAGAAAAACAAGCATCCTGTAACTTAAGGCAATACTTAGCAAAACAACCCATAAAATCTTAATGTCTCTCCCACGCTGATTAATAAGCCAAATGTGTATTGTAAAGGAAAAGCTTACACTATGCTTCTGAGTCCAGGCAAAACCTATAAAAGTGTGAACACTGTCTCTATATCCCAATTATGGCTCCCACCGCCATGAAAATGGTGCGTAGATAGTGATGGGGAAATTCCTGGACAACCCTCCACTTTCAGATTTGCAGATTGGAGCTTGTCAGCAATGTCCAGTCGGGAAAATTGCCCAGGCATATGTGGTTTGTAAAAGCCATTGGGGCCAAGGCTTTTTTCATTGTTTGGAGCAGCAAGGGAGTCCCCCCCAAACTCCCGCCCGGATGCCAAATTGATTATAGTACCTTCTGGCCACGTCAAGTCCTCCTGTGCATTAACGATTGCGGACGGTTCAGACAGCTTCCCAACCTGTGTATTTGGAGCCTTCACACAGCGAGAGCCGCCCTCCTTCTTGACTCCCTCTGTGCTGTCAGAGGGCTGCGGGACAAATGTCATAAGTGAGCATGAAGACTCCATTGCGGGGTTGGTGCCCTCTGGTAAGACCGGCATTGTGTCTGCTTTGTTGGCTAATGTAGATAGGTGGAGCTTTTGCCGTCCTTCATAAAGGTGAATAAGATAATCCCATGGGGCTCTGGCCATCAAATTCTGGAAGCAGCATTCCAGCCTCTCCATGCAGCTGTCGCAACTGGTGTGCAGGTTAATTTTCTGTTCAGCCTACATTTTGCCCGATGACGATAAAGAGGTATTAAATAGTATCTTCTTTTTTTCCGACTCTGAGCAGTTGGTATGGTTCGGCAAAAGTGTATATGTTTCAGGGTGAGGTAGTGAGTACACGATTAGGACCAGTACCCTTGATTACTCGAGGGGGGTGGCGTCGCCTATAATGAGCCGCCGCTCTAGGCCCCTACGTCCGATGTCTGGCCCAAACTTCACAAACACAGCACAAATGTCTCTAAATTTCAGGTGCTATTAGTTAAACTGCCCTCATAAGCAGTTAACTTATAAGATCATCCCACCGGTGACATAAGTTGAACATAAACAGCTACACTAGCGAAATCGTAAGTACGTATAGTGGTACTCTTTCTTATATAATATATTTTGTTTTTGAGATCGCATAAAATCATATTATGTAAACAGAATTCCTACCTGTCAAATAACGTAGCACACATCATAGATTGACATTTCAACAAATCAATGATATGCAATCAGTAAGTCCAATCTCAACCAAGGAGGTGTGAAGAAACGACCCAATAAAAAGGCGTAGTTTGCCGGCCCGCGTATCCCCTCTGAGGAAGCGTAAGAGAAACGCTGCGTCAGGGGTTCAATAGTTTTTAAAGTGCTCTCCTTCATGTAGTTTAATACATAGATTTTGAACCTTTAATTTAACTTATAATTGAATGACTGGTTGTTTTAAGTAATATTAATTTCTAAGCAGTGATGCTAGAATATTGATACAACAAGAATAATGTGGAAGTTAATACATAATAATCTTTAAGCTAATGTATATCTCAGCACAAAATTTGGTCTAACTCACCGAAATCAGTGATTTGTAGTCTGTACTAATGAACAAAGCTCTGAGATAATTAACTCACTCCACAAACAGGGCTAATAAATTGCTGTACTTATTATTAACCAAAGCAGTAGTTTAGTTAAGAACAGGTAATGTAACAGTACGGTATCTCTTTCAGTCATAATAGGATCACTGAATCAACATTTAGGTAAACAATAGTGATGTTGCGAACCTAAAATTTTGCGTTCGCGAACAGCGAACGCAAACTTTGGCAAATGTTCGGGAACCGGCGAACTGCCATTGACTTCAATGGACAGGCGAATTTTAAAACCCATAGGGACTCTTTCTGGCCGCAATAGTGATGGAAAAGTTGTTTCAACGGGACTAACACCTGGACTGTGGCATGCCGGAGGGGGATCCATGGCAAAACTTCCATGGAAAATTACATAGTTGATATACATAGTACATAGTCTGGTTTTAAGCCATAAAGGGCATAAATCACCTAACATTCCTAAATTGTTTGGAATAACGTGCTTTAAAACATCAGGTATGATGTTGTATCGATCAGGTAGTGTAAGGGTTACGCCCGCTTCACAGTGACAGACCAAACTCCCCGTTTAACGCACCGCAAACAACCGCAAACAGTCCATTTGCACAACCACGAGATCAATAGATTTGATAGATACATAGATTACATAGATCAATAGATGCAATATACATTTGATAGATACCAATTACATAGATCAAAAGATGCAATATACATTTGATAGATACGAATTACATAGATCAAAAGATGCAATTTACATTTGATAGATACGAATTACATAGATCAAAAGATGCAATATACATTTGATAGATACAAATTACATGGATCAAAAGATGCAATATACATTTGATAGATACGAATTACATCAATAGATGCAAATTACATAGATCAATACATGCAATATACATTGGATAGATATGAATTGCATAGATCAATAGATGCAATATACATTTGTTAGATACGAATTACATAGATCAATAGATGCAATATACATTTGATAGATACGAATTGCATAGATCAATAGATGCAATATACATTTGATAGATATGAATTGCATAGATCAATAGATGCAATATACATTTGATAGATACGATTGATAGATAGATTTGATAGATAAATAGCTCATTTGAAAGATATATAATTTCCAAGACAGAGAATTACAAAGACGTGTGTTCTGGGACCCATGGTAAGGTTACTTCCTTTTGCACAATCGAGTATACCAGTTGCAGAGGTTCTGACCCTGCATTCTGGCTGCACCTCTCCCTGCAAGAGAGATCTGTTACAGAGTCTGTGGGCCTCTATGCAAAGAGCTGGCCTGCCTGAAAGGAGCAGCAAGGCAGATCAAAAGATTCAATATACATTTGATAGGTACAAATAACATAGATCAAAAGATGCAATATACATTTGATTGATACTAATTACAGAGATCAATAGATGCAATATATATTTGATTGATAGGATTGATAGTTATATAATTTCCCTGACAGAGTATAACAATAAAACATGCGGTCTGGGACCCGTGGTGTGTTAAGCACTAAGTAGTACTATTCTTAGCAGTTTAATACCTGTTACTCCCCCTATCGGGGGAGGTCTATATGGCCTTGATTTTTGGAACAGGGAGATGGAAGAAGATGCTTGGTCTGTCCTCCTGCTTCAAATTTGGCCGAAACACAAGTTGCTGTCACAAAACAGTCCGGCCACGAGATCGATAGATTTGATAGATAGATCCATAGATTACATAGATCAATAGATGCAATATACATTTGATAGGTATGAATAACATAGATCAAAAGATGAAATATACATTTGATCGATACGAATTACAGAGATCAAAAGATGCAATATACATTTGATAGATACGAATTACATGGATCAAAAGATGCAATATACATTTGATAGGTATGAATTACATCAATAGATGCAATATACATTTGATAGATACAAATTACATAGATCTAAAGATGCAATATACATTTGATAGATACGAATTACAGAGATCAATAGATGCAATATATATTTGATTGATACAATTGATAGTTATATAATTTCCCTGACAGAGTATAACAATAAAACATGCGGTCTGTGACCCATGGTAAGGTTACTTCCTTTTGCACAATCGAGTACAGGTTGGGGTCCGGGATTGCCTTTTTGTGCTGTCTGATTCTTTCAGGTATACCAGTTGCAGAGGTTCTGACCCTGCATTCTGTTACAGAGTCTGTGGGCCTGTATGCAAAGAGCTGGCCTGCCTGAAAGGAGCAGCAAGGCAGAGGGATCAATTCCTGCTTATAAGAAACCAGAGGGCATGCTACCTGCTGGAAGTGTGCAGTGAGGCAGAGGGATCTATTCCTGCCTAGAAGCAGAAGGCAGAGGGGACGCTACCTGCCTGGGAGCCCACTGAGACCAGCCCAGCTGGGGGAGATACAGCCGCTGGCTTGACCCTGGTCTCTAGTGGCAGGCTGGCCTGGCAACTAAAATTAAATAACACTAGCAGAGTGACTGATGGAAATTTTTTTACAAAATTTACACTAATGTTACAACAGATAGGAGTGGTGGCACTGAGGATGGACGTAGGCACAGTGCTGGGAGCCTGACACACAGGCTGGCACTAGTGGCACGCTGGCCTGGCAACTAAAATTAAATAACACTAGCAGACTGATGTAAAAAAAAAAATTAAAAAAATTTACACTAATGTTACAACAGATAGGAGTGGTGGCACTGAGGATGGAAGTAGGCACAGTATATGCTGGGAGCCTGACACACAGGCTGGCACTAGTGGCAGGCTGGCCTGGCAACTAAAATTAAATAACACTAGCAGACTGATGTAAAAGTTTTTTTTAAAAAAGTTACAATAATGTTACAACATATATGAGTGGTGGCACTGAGGATGAAAGTAGGCACAGTATATGCTGGGAGCCTGACACACAGGCTGACACTAGTGGCATGCTGGCCTGGCAACTACAATTAAATAACGCTAGCAGACTGATGTAAAAAAAAAAAAAAAAATTAAATTTACACTAATGTTACACCAGATATGAGTGGTGGCACTGAGGCTGGCAGTAGCAGGCTGGCCTGGCAACTGCAATTAGATTACACTAGCAGACTGATGTAAAAGTTTTTTATAAAAAAATTTACACTAATGTTACACCAGATACGAGTGGTGGAAAACAGAGCAATTAGGCACAGTATATGCTGTGGGCCTGACACACAGGCCTGATGGAAAATGAAATTAGATTACAGTAGCAAACTGATTTAAAAGGTTTTTTTTTTAAATTTACCCTAATGTTACACCAGATATGAGTGGTGGCACAGAGCAATTAATCACGGTATATGCTGTGGGCCTGGCACACAGGACTGATGGAAAATGAAATTAGATTACACTAGCAAACTGATGTAAAAGGTTTTTTTTTTTTTTTAAATTTACACTAATGTTACACCAGATATCAGTGGTGGCACAGAGCAATTGATCACAGTATATGCTGTGGGCTTGACACACAGGCCTGATGGAAAACAAAATTAGATTACACTAGTAGCAAACTGATGTAAAAGTTTTTTTTTTTTTAAATTTACACTAATGTTACACCAGATAGCAGTGGTGGCACAGAGCAATTGATCACAGTATATACTGTGCGCCTGACACAGAAGCCTGATGGAAAATGAAATTAGATTACACTAGCAAACTGATGTAAAAGTTTTTTTTTTTAAATTTACCCTAATGTTACACCAGATATGAGTGGTGGCACAGAGCAATTAATCACAGTATATTCTGTGGGCCTGGCACACAGGACTGATGGAAAATGAAATTAGATTACACTAGCAAACTGATGTAAAAGTTTTTTTTTTTTAAATTTACACTAATATTACACCAGATATCAGTGGTGGCACAGAGCATTTAATCACAGTATATGCTGTGGGACTGACACACAGGCCTAATGGAAAATGAAATTAGATTACAATAGCAAACTGATGTAAAAGTTTTTTAAAAAAATTTTACACTAATGTTACACCAGATAGGAGTGGTGGCACAGAGCAATTAATCACAGTATATGCTGTGGGGCTGACACACAGGCCTGATGGAAAATGAAATTAGATTACAGTAGCAAACTGATGTAATTTTTTTTCATTTACACTAATGTTACACCAGATATGAGTGATGGCACAGAGTAATTAATCACAGTATATGCTGTGGGCCTGACACACAGGCCTGATGGAAAATGAAATTAGATTACACTAGCAAACTGATGTAATTTTTTTTTTTTTTTAATTTACAATAATGTTACACCAGATAGGAGTGGTGGCACAGAGCAATTAATCACAGTATATGCTGTGGGGCTGACACACAGGCCTGATGGAAAATGAAATTAGATTACAGTAGCAAACTGATGTAAAAGTTTTTTTTTTAAATTTACACTAATGTTACACCAGATAGGAGTGGTGGCACAGAGCAATTAATCACAGTATATGCTGGGAGCCTGACACACAGGCCTGATGGAAAATGAAATTAGATTACACTAGCAAACTGATGTCATTTTTTTTTTTTTAATTTACACTAATGTTACACCAGATATGAGTGGTGGCACAGAGCAATTAATCACAGTATATGCTGTGGGCCAGACACACAGGCCTGATGGAAAATGAAATTAGATTACACTCGGCTAGATTTAGAGTTTTGTCGGTAAGGACCCGCGTAGCTAACGCCGGCTTTTTTCTGGCCGCACCATAAAAATAACTCTGGTATTGAGAGTCCACATAAAGGCTGCGTTAGGCTCCAAAAAAGGAGCGTAGAGCATTTTTAACGCAGCTTCAACTCTCGATACCAGAGTTGCTTACGCAAGCGGCCAGCCTCAAAAACGTGCTCGTGCACGATTCCCCCATAGAAAACAATGGGGCTGTTTGAGCTGAAAAAAAACCTAACACCTGCAAAAAAGCCGCGTTCAGCTCCTAACGCAGCCCCATTGTTTGCTATGCGGAAACACTTCCTACGTCTGCACCTAACATCCTAACATGTACCCCGAGTCTAAACACCCCTAACCTTACACTTATTAACCCCTAATCTGCCGCCCCCGCTATCGCTGACCCCTGCATATTATTATTAACCCCTAATCTGCCGCTCCGTAAACCGCCGCTACTTACATTATCCCTATGTACCCCTAATCTGCTGCCCTAACATCGCCGACCCCTATATTATATTTATTAACCCCTAATCTGCCCCCCACAATGTCGCCTCCACCTGCCTACACTTATTAACCTCTAATCTGCCGTGCGGACCTGAGCGCTACTATAATAAAGTTATTAACCCCTAATCCGCCTCACTAACCCTATAATAAATAGTATTAACCCCTAATCTGCCCTCCCTAACATCGCCGACACCTAACTTCAATTATTAACCCCTAATCTGCCGACTGGAGCTCACCGCTATTCTAATAAATGTATTAACTCCTAAAGCTAAGTCTAACCTTAACACTAACACCCCCCTAAGTTAAATATAATTTTAATCTAACGAAATTAATGAACTCTTATTAAATAAATTATTCCTATTTAAAGCTAAATACTTACCTGTAAAATAAATCCTAATATAGCTACAATATATATTATAATTACATTGTAGCTATTTTAGGATTAATATTTATTTTACAGGCAACTTTGTAATTATTTTAACCAGGTACAATAGCTATTAAATAGTTAAGAACTATTTAATAGTTACCTAGTTAAAATAATTACAACATTATCTGTAAAATAAATCCTAACCTAAGTTACAATTAAACCTAACACTATACTATCATTAAATTAATTAAATAAAATACCTACAATTACCTACAATTAAACCTAAAACTACACTATCAATAAATTAATTAAATACAATATCTACAAATAATTACAATGAAATAAACTAACTAAAGTACAAAAAATAAAAAAGAACTAAGTTACAAAAAATAAAAAAATATCTACAAACATAAGAAAAATATTACAACAATTTTAAACTAATTACACCTACTCTAAGCCCCCTAATAAAACAACAAAGCCCCCCAAAATAAAAAATGCCCTACCCTATTCTAAATTACTAAAGTTAAAAGCTCTTTTACCTTACCAGCCCTGAACAGGGCCCTTTGCGGGGCATGCCCCAAGAAGTTCAGCTCTTTTGCCTGTAAAAAAAACATACAATACCCCCCCCCAACATTACAACCCACCACCCACATACCCCTAATCTAACCCAAACCCCCCTTAAATAAACCTAACACTAAGCCCCTGAAGATCTTCCTACCTTATCTTCACCATACCAGGTTCACCGATCCGTCTTGAAGAGCTCCTCCGATGTCCTGATCCAAGCCCAAGCGGGGGGCTGAATATGTCCATGATCCGGTAGAAGTCTTCATCCAAGGGGGGCAGAAGAGGTCTTCCATTCGATTGAAGTCTTCATCCAAGCGGGGCAGAAGAGGTCTTCCATCCGATTGAAGTCTTCATCCAGGCGGCATCTTCTATTGACCTCCATCTGGAGCAGAGCGGCAGCATCCTGAAGACCTCCGACGCGGAACATCCATCCTGGCCGACGACTGAACGACGAATGACGGTTCCTTTAAATGACGTCATCCAAGATGGCGTCCCTCGAATTCCGATTGGCTGATAGGATTCTATCAGCCAATCGGAATTAAGGTAGGAATATTCTGATTGGCTGATGGAATCAGCCAATCAGAATCAAGTTCAATCCGATTGGCTGATTGGATCAGCCAATCGGATTGAACTTGATTCTGATTGGCTGATTCCATCAGCCAATCAGAATATTCCTACCTTAATTCCGATTGGCTGATAGAATCCTATCAGCCAATCGGAATTCGAGGGACGCCATCTTGGATGACGTCATTTAAAGGAACCGTCATTCGTCGTTCAGTCGTCGGCCAGGATGGATGTTCCGCGTCGGAGGTCTTCAGGATGCTGCCGCTCTGCTCCAGATGGATGTCAATAGAAGATGCCGCCTGGATGAAGACTTCAATCGAATGGAAGACCTCTTATGCCCCCCTTGGATGAAGACTTCTACCGGATCATGGACATCTTCAGCCCCTTGCTTGGGCTTGGATCAGGACATCGGAGGAGCTCTTCAGGACGGATCGGTGAACCTGGTATGGTGAAGACAAGGTAGGATGATCTTCAGGGGCTTAGTGTTAGGTTTATTTAAGGGGGGTTTGGGTTAGATTAGGGGTATGTGGGTGGTGGGTTGTAATGTTGGGGGGGGGTTTGTATGTTTTTTTTACAGGCAAAAGAGCTGAACTTCTTGGGGCATGCCCCGCAAAGGGCCCTGTTCAGGGCTGGTAAGGTAAAAGAGCTTTTAACTTTAGTAATTTAGAATAGGGTAGGGCATTTTTTATTTTGGGGGGCTTTGTTGTTTTATTAGGGGGCTTAGAGTAGGTGTAATTAGTTTAAAATTGTTGTAATATTTTTCTTATGTTTGTAGATATTTTTTTATTTTTTGTAACTTAGTTCTTTTTTATTTTTTGCACTTTAGTTAGTTTATTTCATTGTAGTTATTTGTAGATATTGTATTTAATTAATTTATTGATAGTGTAGTGTTAGGTTTAATTGTAGGTAATTGTAGGTATTTTATTTAATTAATTTAATGATAGTATAGTGTTAGGTTTAATTGTAACTTAGGTTAGGATTTATTTTACAGGTAATGTTGTAATTATTTTAACTAGGTAACTATTAAATAGTTATTAACTATTTAATAGCTCTTGTACATGGTTAAAATAATTACAAAGTTGCCTGTAAAATAAATATTAATCCTAAAATAGCTACAATGTAATTATAATTTATATTGTAGCTATATTAGGATTTATTTTACAGGTAAGTATTTAGCTTTAAATAGGAATAATTTATTTAATAAGAGTTAATTAATTTCGTTAGATTAAAATTATATTTAATTTAGGGGGTGTTAGTGTTAGGGTTAGACTTAGCTTTAGGGGTTAATACATTTATTAGAATAGCGGTGAGCTCCGGTCGGCAGATTAGGGGTTAATAATTGAAGTTAGATGTCGGCGATGTTAGGGAGGGCAGATTAGGGGTTAATACTATTTATTATAGGGTTAGTGAGGCAGATTAGGGGTTAATAACTTTATTATAGTAGCGGTGCGGTCCGCTCGGCAGATTAGGGGTTAATAAGTGTAGGCAGGTGGAGGCGACGTTGAGGGGGGCAGATTAGGGGTTAATAAATATAATATAGGGGTCGGCGGTGTTAGGGGCAGCAGATTAGGGGTACATAAGGATAACGTAGGTGGCGGCGCTTTGCGGTCGGCAGATTAGGGGTTAATAAGTGTAGGTAGCTGGCGGCGACGTTGTGGGGGCAGATTAGGGGTTAATAAATATAATATAGGGGTCGGCGGTGTTAGGGGCAGCAGATTAAGGGTACATAAGGATAACGTAGTTGGCGGTCGGCAGATTAGGGGTTAAAAAAATGTAATCGAGTTGCGGCGATGTGGGGGGACCTCGGTTTAGGGGTACATAGGTAGTTTATGGGTGTTAGTGTACTTTAGAGTACAGTAGTTAAGAGCTTTATAAACCGGCGTTAGCCCAGAAAGCTCTTAACTACTGACTTTTTTCCTGCGGCTGGAGTTTTGTCGTTAGAATTCTAACGCTCACTTCAGACACGACTCTAAATACCAGAGTTAGAAAAATCCCATTGAAAAGATAGGATACGCAATTGACGTAAGGGGATCTGCGGTATGGAAAAGTCGCGGCTGAAAAGTAAGCGTTAGACCCTTTTTTGAGTGACTCCAAATACCAGAGTTAGCCTAAAACCAGCGTTAGGAGCCTCTAACGCTGGTTTTCACGGCTAACGTCAAACTCCAAATCTAGGCCACTAGTAGCAAACTGATGTAAAAGGTTTTTTTTTAAATTTACACTAATGTTACACCAGATAGGAGTGGTGGCACAGAGCAATTGATCACAGTATATGCTGTGGGCCTGACACACAGGCCTGATGGAAAATGAAATTAGATTACAATAGCAAACTGATGTAAAAGTTTTTTTTTTTAAATTTACACTAATGTTACACCAGATATCAGTGATGGCACAGAGCAATTAATCACAGTATATGCTGTGGGCCGGACACACAGGACTGATGGAAAATTAAATTAAATTACACTAGCAAAATGATGTAAAAGTTTTTTTTTTTAAATTTACACTAATGTTACACCAGATATCAGTGGTGGCACAGAGCAATTAATCACAGTATATGCTGTGAGCCTCACACACAGGCTGACAGGCAGGCAAATGCAATTAGATAAAAAAAACGACTGAAGTTCTAGCCCTAAAAAGGGCTTTTTGGGCTGAAGTTCTAGCCCTAAAAATGGCTTTTTTGGGGTGCTGTCCTTACAGCAGAGATTAGATGAAGCAATATATTATTATATGACAACTGCTTAAACGTAGTGACACCCTACAAGTAGTAGGAGTAGAGAAACTTCATAATAACTGGCATACCAGCATATAGTACAGCAATCTAATACCATAGACCTTATTGTGTATATGGTTAGAATTTTAGTGTAACACAGTATCTTTGAAGTCAAAATTTAACGGAAGTTTTCAGCTAACTTCACCAAGGGTATTAATCAGACACCAGTCTAATAGATCGTATTACAGCCCATCAAAGGATCTACAAGACATAAGTTTGTTATTCTGTAATTTAAAGGAGTATTAACCCTCTCCAGATATGACGGTAGCACCCTAAATCTAATATAGCAACAAGCCGATAACAAGGCTAAAACAAATCTTAGTCTAAAGATATTGCAACAGATCCTACAGATATTCAAAAGTTAATATCACAGGTTCCATAATAACATTATTACATGAAGGAGATGTGTTCTTAATGTTTAAAGTGGGCAGCAGTAACAACAATAATAATTACTGTCTTTTAATTTCAATTAATAAAAGTTATTTTTTATTTTCTGGTCTATACTACATTAACATGGTTAAACACAATTAATAGTGCATAGAAGCATACTTGTAGGGCATACTCATACATAATGAGTTTTGTTCTTTTTTGTTTGGAATTAATTATACATGCTTAAGCACTACTCTGAAAGGTGACCCAAAACATTTACATAGTTATACTTACTCAAACAAGGTCCTTTCAAAGAGACATATACCTACACAAGAAATTATTTAACGTTATTTATTAGTATTCAATAATTTTTGATACATCTTATTATATTCGATTGAATCATGATCCCACCATACAATATAAGGTCATTTTGAAAGATCTTGTAGATTATGCCTATAAAGAAGGCATAATACTCAAAAAAAGAGGAGTTCTTGGTTCCGAATGAACCTAATTATGCTTTTTATTATTATTTACCCAAATTACATAAGAATCCAATTTGCCCTCCGGTTTCGGCCCATAATTGCGGGCATAGGAAGTCTCACTGATAATGTGTCCTCCTATGTTGATTATTTTTTGCAAAAGTATGTTTTGGGCCTAGAATCTTATATCCAGGACTCTTCCGATTTGATTAAGAAACTAGAATCACTGACCATCACCTCTGATCTATTATGGATCACTTGGCTGTTTGTTTTTAGACTTTTAAATAAACTGTCTTTATATTATACACCTTGCTCTTTGACTTTGTGCTACGAACCCACTGCTAGCAGTATATCACGCCATCCTTTGGAGCATATGTACCCATACCGGCATTTCCAGCTGAACATCGTATGTGCCTGAACCGGAAGACCTGGCCTTTGGATTGGTTGATCCCCTGTGACAACATCAGTGACGTATCTGACATTCCAGTGTGTCTGTCGGGCGACCCAATATAGGCCCGATCGGCTGTTTCTGGCACCCTGGTTGTGCCGCTGCTTTTGTGAGTAGATTCACTTTGGGAAGGGGGCACACTCTCTTCTGTGTTCTACCTAGTTCCAGGTGGTATTGTCCTATGGTGGCACCTCTCTCCTTTTCTGTTTTCTGCAGGATTTGTTTTCACGTCTCTTCATATTGGGAGTGCTGCCTGAGTTCTCAAGATCCACTTGAGGTCTCTCCGTTGCTACACACAAGCGCACCGCGTTAGGGACTTTTGTTCCACTGACTGAACTACAGGTATATAACTGCTGATTGGGAAATGAACACATATGACTCTTGTCATTCGCTCATCCGATGTGTTCAGTTAGCTCAAAGTAGTGCAAAGCTGCTCCTTCAACAAAGGGCACCACTAGAATGAAGCACATTTGATAAAAGAAGTAAAATGGAAAGTTGTTTAAAATTGTATGCTCAATCTGAATCAGGAAGGAAAAAATTGGGGTTTCATGTCCTTTTAAATTTATTCTCTACATAAGCAGCAGAATAAAAACTAACAAACTAGTGTATATGTAGGTTTATTTCTATATTTTTAATAATGCATTCTATCTGAAGTGTAAGTCTAGGGAATATGAACGGAAATCATATATTCATGAATGTTATTTGCTGTAGAAAATATTAAATTAATTATTAGTTTTGGACATAGCTTCAGTCCTCCAAGGGCACAAATGTAATCACTTAGATCAATAACAAAAGCTTATGAAGAGTCATTTAACCTTTCATTACTTTTGATATCACTGTGAATAAATATTCTCTGTGCCAGGCTGGATATGATATTTCTATTGCAGATTAGTCATTTCTAAATATATTGCTCTAAGAATGTATTGCATTAAAACCACACAGTATACTTTTTTCCAATGTACTATCTAGAAAATACTTTCTCTCCATATAAAAATATTAACTTGTGTTAAGAGATATCAAGAAATAAGTTTGTAGATTTCCGTAAACAAATTAATTGCGTATGGAGTTTGCTGAACTACGTGAAAGGCAATTACCTCCCAGCTGCAGGAACACTCAGGATGACCCACTGTTGTAAACCTCAGGTGAAGGTAAGTCCTTTAACAAAAATATGCTTCCAAGTAGTGTATAAAAGTTTAAAAACTTATTAAAAGGACAACATGAGATCAAAATGAAAAAATACAAACTGCAACTGGTTTCTTAGCCTCACAGACTGGCTATTTCATCAAGCAGTGTAATACATCTCACACACAAGGAAGCTTTAAGTATACATACAAATGGTAAATACATGTGCATTCATTTACAAGTTAATCACCTAACTGACATTAACACCTTGTAAACTGTTAGGTATCACTAATACAATGGTGCTAAACAATACTCATAAACAATAATGGTTCAGTCTGTAATGAATCATTAGCTCCTATTGGATCAGATTTCATGTTGTCATCACTGGTTTTCTCCAATCTGAATATCTTAAAAAACACACAGAGCTCATCACTAAATTTTTATACAGAGCAAGCTTATTAAACAATGACAATGTTTTATTAGCTGTATCACTCAATCATGAAGAAAGATTAATATCATATCAGAAAAAGGATATAAAACATTGCAAAAGATTAATAAAATAATTGAATTTGTAATTAATTGAATTAAAAATCAGTTATTCTAGATTGAAATCGAACCTCTAATAGATTGGCTTAAAAGTATTCCCAAACCTACAACCCTACCACTAGGTAGCAATTGAAAAGATGGAATATTGTGCCTAAAACTAGGTGATAGTAATTCAATTTCATTTTCAATAGTGTTATTTCTATAATCCATACATTTCAAACAAATAAATAAATATATAACACATTGTACTACATGAATATAAAATACAATAAGAAATAAAGACAAGAATTTAAGGAAAAAAAATACCCTAACTAATCTTTATATTATTACATATCTTGATAAACATAGCAATAGATGGCTATGGGAATTGTACTCCTGATCAACAATCCTAAATTTATATAAAACAGATATCCATATCACTAGACTATGCCAGATGGTTTATTCATTTAAAAAAAAATAGGTTAAACCAACTTTTCCTTCAAGGTTAGATCAAAAATATAAAAAAAGATATCAATCAAATACTGCTAAATCAATATTTTAATTTAAACCATCAGGATAGAGGGTATGCATTTTAAAAATAAACCAGATGGGCTGAAGATTTAAGAAATATTAAAAAGGGAAGTTTGGCACATACTGTACCTAGGCATACAAGGATATATCATGGGAGTAAGACTAATATGTTTACAATAATGCCTATAGAACAGATAGAGGGTTTAAATTTTAAGTCAAGATTCTCTAGATTACGTGAAACAGAATCTTATTCTAATTGGAGAAAATCAGTGAAGATGTCATAATATCTGATTTGTGACTACTTGATCCAATAGAAGCGAATGATTCAATATAGACACACTGAAAAATTATTGTTAATGAGTATAGTTTTGCAACATTGTATTAGTGGTCATCTTTTTGTTAGCAGACTCGGTTATCTGTTTTGGTAATATTGCTATTATTATTATTATTATTATTATTATTATTATTATATGCAGCCTGGAGTGTATCTGTATTTAAAACAAGCCTTGAAGGAATTAAGTGCATTAGACTATATTCAACTTTGCACTAGCGGAGATTTGGTGGCTGGATACTATGGCCCATATTTATTAAAGGTCTTGCGGACCTGATCCGACAGTGCGGATCAGGTCCGCAAGACCTCGCTGAATACGGAGAGCAATACGCTCTCCGCGTTTAACATTGCACCAGCAGCTCACAAGAGCTGCTGGTGCAACATCGCCCCCTGCTGACTCGCGGGCCAATCGGCCGCCAGCAGGGATCTGTCAATCAACCCGATCGTACTCGATCGGGTTGAATTGCGGTGATGTCTGTCCGCCTGCTCAGAGCAGACGGACAGGGTTATGGAGCAGCGGTCTTTAGACCACTGCTTCATAACTGCTGTTTCTGGTGAGACTGAAGACTCGCCAGAAACACAGGGCATCAAGCTCCGTACGGAGCTTGTTAAATGGGCCCCTATGTTTATGAGTCCTTGATTGGAAGGTTTATCACGTAATATTATTTATATATATAAAACAATTATCTCTTTACTTTATGTTTATCTTTTATCTGTACATATGTGAATGTAATAATATTGCCACATTCAGCAACATATGTAATTATTTAGCAAATATTCATTTTAAATATAAGGTATAAATTATTTCTAACATTTTATTTATATTTTTAAAAAAGAGATAAAGCGAAATTACACAGAAATAAAGAATATGCTGTTTTGACAAGTAAATAAAATATGTGACATCAGTGAAATAAAAGACAATTTGCATATACATACATTTATAATTACTTAAATATGAATTTTATTTTTGATAATTGGAATGAGTCATCCTTTTTTCTTAATTCTTTGACATTTAAATTCTGCATAAATCCTGTTTCTGGGTAATGTGCCTTACTCTCCCTTTACCTTTTCTTTGTGTTGCTTCCCTTGTCAGTATTATTAAAGGGACATGCCACCCACATTTTTTCTTTTATGATTTAGAAAGAGAATGCAATTTTAAACATCTTTCTAATTTACTTAGAGTATCTAATTTGTTTTATTCTCTTGATATTCTTTGATGAAAAGCATATCTAGATATGCTCACTAGCTGCTGATTGGTTGCTGCACATAGAAGCATTGTGTGATTGGCTCACCATGTGCATTGCTTTTTCTTCAACTAAGGATATTTAAAAAATGAAGCAAAATAAATAATGGAAGTAAATTGTAATGTTGTTTAAATTTCTATTCTCTATCTGAATCATGAAAGAAATATTTTGGGTTTAGTGGCCCTTTAAGTGCATGTAAAATTGTTTTTAATGCAGTATTTTTAAAACATTTTTTTTTAATTGGCATTGAAGTTTAAAAAGTCAAGAATATTTTCCAGCTTTTAATTCAAAAAAAGCAAAAGGTCAAAAAACAGTTGTAAAGATAGCTGACAGATTTTTCTAATCTTTTTTAAGAATACACACAACACCCTGACGTCACAATACTGTGCTTGAAGGCAAATTAAACTCATTTTTCTCTTGAATGAATGTTCATCTCTTTTTTTTATTTTGTTTTTCTTCCTCAGCATAGAGAGCTGCAGCTGAATCAAGACCAGAGTCTGCTAAGTACCCTCACAAACTGCCTCCTTCCATGCGGTTTTTGATAACTACCAGAAAGACATTTTATCCATGATGATATTTTATTATTTTATGTTTTACAGCTGTTGTGTAAATAAATGTTATACACTTACCTAAATTTGGTATTAATTGTGTATTTTTCTGTTACCTTTCAAAGAGGTGTGCTGTGTATTTTGAGCTGTTAAAAAGCCTGCACAATGTGAGTTTTTTTCTTCTTCATTTATTAAGGCTATTCTTTAAATTATATTTTACTATATTGTTTTATTATTATTTTTTGTGTGTATACCTTGCTCAAGCAGACTGTTCCCAACCTTCTATAGTTTCAGACGCTCTTTGAAATCCCACCTATTCAGCAAGACTTTATCTGTATCTTTTCACAAGTATTTTGACATTGCTTTTCACAAGTATTTTGACATTGTATAGCCCTAGCTCTGTACCCAGCATTATGGAATTTTGGGACGCTATACAAATAAATGGTGTGTATATATATATATATATATATATATATATATATATATATATATATATATGTATATATGTATATGTGTGTGTGTGTGTGTGTGTAAGAGGGGTAACAGTTGTGCATATTAAGTTGTGCACATTACGTTAAAATATACTAAATTTACTGTCCTGATACTACAATAGAACTTGAACTATAACTGTGCAGACCAAATCACTCCAATGCAGTTAACCCTAGTTATGCTTACTCAATTGCAATTCACTTAACTCTATAATTCCCAAAACATGATCCCTCACTCCGAGCCCCTTCTGCACACATCCATCCTTACTTATAAAAACAAACAAACTAATATTACTGTTCTGAAACCCAACTGCAAAATACCCTAACTGCAATGCCTAAATCCCCTAACCATTTATACATTTAACACTATCCACACTTACCCAAGCCCTCCCCAAACAGCCAAACAGAAGGTAAATCTCTATTAATTAGAATTGCTGACACAATCCCACATTGAAATTAATCATAACAATCAAAAGTCTAACTTTTACACTACCAAATATGACCTCCTGTACATTCCCTTATTGGTAATTCCACTCCTACATGATTCGCCTATGATAAGCACTGAGTAAGAGCCACCATTTTGACCATTTTTTAATGGTGTTTCCTTATGACCAGACCATATCAAGCTCATTTCTTTTTTTACATTTTATTATTTGTGAACTGAAGCGAACAAAGAGAAAAGAGCTGATGCTGGAAAGATTTGTAGGAAAGGGTCATCTTAATGCCTTTTTAGATTTTTTTTTTTTTTCGTTTTTAAGGTAGGCAGAACACAGTATATACAACTTTTACCTGTATGTGATGACTTTTGATTGTGAACACATTTATGGGTAAATATGAATCTTGTTCTATTAAAGTTATTGATATCACAATATAGCAACTAAAATTAGGCTCCGATAGATTAATGTCAGCATAGCTCCATGCCTCTATTATCATTCAAGTGTTTACATTATCACCTTGAACCAGGCCAAACAGCTCATTAAGGTCTGCAGACCCTATTTTCTTCTATAAAAACAAGATTCACAGCTCTTGAGCATAGAGTTGGAAATGATCATGGATAAAACAGATATATAAAATCACTGTGAAATTATTTGTGAACTGCAGCTGTACTTGTTTTTCACTTATCACTCCAGAATTGATCATATTAATTAGTATGTCTAGTGATGCCCTGGGCAAAACACCTAATGTTTTATTTTCCTCTCTTAAATATCTATAGCCTCCTTCTCATGTTTCATCTATCTTGACTTCTTTCAGAATTGTATCCTTAGCAGCATCTTCTATTGCAAAATTAAAATTATTTCACCATATGATTAGAACCTTCCAATATGAATTCTCTGAATGGATCAAAACATGAGATAGTCTACTTTGAGGATTTCACTAAATTCAAAACAAAAAATAGTTAAAGCAGTAATGTTGCAGCCCAGAAAGGCTTCACATTGCAGTGTTAGGACCAGTCAACATTGGGACACCCTGAATTTCTAAATTCCAACAAGCACACAAAGTGTAAGCTGGGAATAAGCCACTCTGGTTGGCTACATCCAAGCCACGTGACCGGAAATGACTCGAAGACTACGTGATTAGAAGACGGAGAGCTCAGTCGGAGCTGCATTCATCATTGACAGCAGTCTTTGCTGTGTCCAGCAGAAGAAACCTCCTAGTTGTTGAAATAACATAGCTCATCCCCCTACAAACACGCTACTCAGCGCACTCTGGATACAGATTTAATTTGTTTTACAATAAGCGCAAGACGCTCCATAGTTGCGGGACTTAAAGATTTTTCCGGACTTTTATTGCTGGGATTTTCTAGTAGTTTATATTACTGTTCTCCCCCATATTTGCTGACATTGCTTTGTTTTCAATGCCTTTATTCACCTTCTCTGTTTCCAGGGTTAGGGATGGGACATTGCAGAACTTTATTGTGAAACCTAGTGCATGATGTGTAGCTTGAACAGAAAAGAGAACCTATAACTGAATCCCGATAGAGAATGGCAAAGGGCACAACAAAGTTGGGCAGTGTGCACAGAAGTTTTTGCCTGTGCATTTTTGGGCAGGTGACTTAAATGTGTACACACTTTAATCTTTAGTATAGTCAATTTTGATTTGAGCAGCCAATAGGATTTCAGTAGCTCTCATCCTATTGGCTGATTTTAATTTGAAGAATCAAATGAACCAATAGGAATGCAAGGGACGCCATTTTTACACAAGTACCTTGAATTCACTATTCAGTGTACGCCGGCGATCGTACGAAGTGTAGACAACTGATTTCCACAGCACCAAAAAATGATAGGAAAATTGTTAAATAAACTTAGCCTTTATTGTTCCATTTCAGCACTTGGCACACAGCAGCAAAAAAAGCGACGTTTCGGGCTGTTAACCCTTACTCATGCTTATTCAGAACACCTGTTAGCTGCTCCTTAAATACCATATGACATTAACCCTTAATACACCAAATAACATTATGTTAACTAAACAACTACAAAATATCGCCACCTAGTGGTCAAAACTCATTATTCCTATAAAAATTGCAAAGGATCCTCTCCGCGATCACCAGTCCTGCTCTGCACTCATCTCTGCTCTGTGCTGGCTTGGTCATGGATAAAGAAAGAAGAAGAGGTCCCCACTTTGAAGAAGATGTCGGCCACTTGGAAGAAGACTTCACTGCCTGGAACAGGATCTTCCCTGCCGGACTTCAGGAACAGTGATTACCTATTTGTGGGTTAGATTTAGGCTTTTTTTAGATTAGGTATTTCTGGGCACTCTTAAAAGAGCTGAATGCCCTTTTAAGGGCAATGCCCATACAAATGCCCCTTTAGGGGCAATGGGTAGTTTAGGATTTGTTAGTGTTAGGTTTTTTATTTTGGGGGGTTTGGTGGGTGGGGTTTTTTACTGTTAGAAGGGGGACTTAGTATTTTTTTAAGGAAAAGAGCTGTTTAATTTAGGGCAATGCCCTACAAAAGGCCCCTTTAAGGTTTTTTTATTTTCTTAGGCCTAGATTTGGAGTTTGGCAGTAGCTGTGAAAACCAGCGTTAGAGGCTCCTAACGCTGGTTTTAGGCTACCGCCGGTATTTGGAGTCATTCAAAAAAAGGTCTAACGCTCACTTTTCAGCCGCGACTTTTCCATACCGCAGATCCCCTTACGTCAATTGCGTATCCTATCTTTTCAATGGGATCTTTCTAACGCCGGTATTTAGAGTCGTGTCTGAAGTGAGCGTTAGAATTCTAACGACAAAACTCCAGCCGCAGAGAAAAGTCAGTAGTTAAGAGCTTTCTGGGCTAACGCCGGTTTATAAAGCTCTTAACTACTGTGCTCTAAAGTACACTAACACCCATAAACTACCTATGTACCCCTAAACCGAGGCCCCCCCACATCGCCGACACTCGATTTAATTTTTTTTAACCCCTAATCTGCCGACCGCAACCTACGTTATACTTATGTACCCCTAATCTGCTGCCCCTAACACCGCCGACCCCTGTATTATATTTATTAACCCCTAACCTGCCCCCCACAACGTCGCCGCCAGCTACCTACAATAATTAACCCCTAATCTGCCGACCGCAAAGAGCCGCCACCTACATTATAGCTATGTACCCCTAAACTGCTGCCCCTAACACCGCTGACCCCTATATTATATTTATTAACCCCTAATCTGCCCCCCTCAACGTCGCCTCCACCTGCCTACACTTATTAACCCCTAATCTGCCGAGCGGACCGCACCGCTACTATAATAAAGTTATTAACCCCTAATCCGCCTCACTAACCCTATAATAAATAGTATTAACCCCTAATCTGCCCTCCCTAACATCGCCGACACCTAACTTCAATTATTAACCCCTAATCTGCCGACTGGAGCTCACCGCTATTCTAATAAATGTATTAACCCCTAAAGCTAAGTCTAACCCTAACACTAACACCCCCCTAAATTAAATATAATTTTAATCTAACGAAATTAATTAACTCTTCTTAAATAAATTATTCCTATTTAAAGCTAAATACTTACCTGTAAAATAAATCCTAATATAGCTACAATATAAATTATAATTATATTATAGCTATTTTAGGATTTATATTTATTTTACAGGTAACTTTGTATTTATTTTAACCAGGTACAATAGCTATTAAATAGTTAAGAACTATTTAATAGCTAAAATAGTTAAAATAATTACAAATTTACCTGTAAAATAAATCCTAACCTAAATTACAATTAAACCTAACACTACACTATCAATAAATAAATTAAATAAAATACCTATAATTATCTACAATTAAACCTAACACTACACTATCAATAAATAAATTAATTACAATTCCTACAAATAAATACAATGAAATAAACTAACTAAAGTACAAAAAATAAAAAAGAACTAAGTTACAAAAAATAAAAAAATATTTACAAACAATATTTACAATCGGAATTTGAGGGACGCCATCTTGGATGACGTCATTTAAAGGAACCGTCATTCGTCGTTCAGTCGTCGGCCAGGATGGATGTTCCGCGTTGGAGGTCTTCAGGATGCTGCCGCTCCGCTCCGGATGGATGACGATAGAAGATTCCGCTTAGATGAAGACTTCAATCGGATGGAAGACCTCTTCTGCCCCGCTTGGATGAAGACTTCTACCGGATGGAGGACCTCTTCTTGCTCCGCTTGGATGAAGAATTTGGCTCGGCTCAACTCAACTCAAGGTAGGGAGATCTTCAGGGGCTTAGTGTTAGGTTTATTTAAGGGGGGTTTGGGTTAGATTAGGGGTATGTGGGTGGTGGGTTGTAATTTTGGGGGGGGGTGTATTGTATGTTTTTTTTTACAGGCAAAAGAGCTGAAATTCTTGGGGCATGCCCCGCAAAGGGCCCTGTTCAGGGCTGGTAAGGTAAAAGAGCTTTGAACTTTAGTAATTTAGAATAGGGTAGAGCATTCTTTTATTTTGGGGGGCTTTGTTATTTTATTAGGGGGCTTAGAGTAGGTGTAATTAGTTTAAAATTGTTGTAATATATTTCTAATGTTTGTAAATATTTTTTTATTTTTTTGTAACTTAGTTCTTTTTTATTTTTTGTACTTTAGTTAGTTTATTTCATTGTATTTATTTGTAGGAATTGTATTTAATTTATTTATTGATAGTGTAGTGTTAGGTTTAATTGTAGATAATTATAGGTATTTTATTTAATTTATTTATTGATAGTGTAGTGTTAGGTTTAATTGTAACTTAGGTTAGGATTTATTTTACAGGTAAATTTGTAATTATTTTAACTATTTTAGCTATTAAATAGTTCTTAACTATTTAATAGCTATTGTACCTGGTTAAAATAAATACAAAGTTACCTGTAAAATAAATATAAATCCTAAAATAGCTATAATATAATTATAATTTATATTGTAGCTATATAAGGATTTATTTTACAGGTAAGTATTTAGCTTTAAATAGGAATAATTTATTTAATAAGAGTTAATTCATTTCGTTAGATTAAAATTATATTTAATTTAGGGGGGTGTTAGGGTTAGATTTAGCTTTAGGGGTTAATACATTTATTAGAATAGCAGTGAGCTCCAGTCGGCAGATTACGGGTTAATGTTTGAAGTTAGGTGTCGGCGATGTTAGGGAGGGCAGATTAGGGGTTAATACTATTTATTATAGGGTTAGTGAGGCAGATTAGGGGTTAATAACTTTATAATAATAGCGGTGCGGTCCGCTCGGCAGATTAGGGGTTAATAAGTGTAGGCAGGTGGAGGCGACGTTGTGGGGGGCAGATTAGGGGTTAATAAATATAATATAGGGGTCCGCGGTGTTAGGGGCAGCAGATTCGGGGTACATAGGGATAATTTAAGTAGCGGCGGTTTACGGAGCGGCAGATTAGGGGTTAAAAATAATATACAGGGGTCAGCGATAGCGGGGGCGGCAGATTAGGGGTTAATAAGTGTAAGGTTAGGGGTGTTTAGACTTGGGGTACATGTTAGAATGTTAGGTGCAGACGTAGGAAGTGTTTCCCCATAGGAAACAATGGGGCTGCGTTAGGAGCTGAATGCGGCTTTTTTGCAGGTGTTAGTTTTTTTTTCAGCTCAAACAGCCCCATTGTTTCCTATGGGGGAATCGTGCACGAGCACGTTTTTGAGGCTGGCCGCGTCCGTAAGCAACTCTGGTATTGAGAGTTGAAGTTGCGTTAAATATGCTGTACGCTCCTTTTTTGGAGCCTAACGCAGCCATTCTGTGGACTATCAATACCAGAGTTATTTTAAAGGTGCGGCCAGAAAAAAGCCAGCGTTAGCTACACGGGTCGTTACCGACAAAACTCTAAATCTAGCCGATAGGGAATAGGTTTAGTTTTTTTATTTTTGATAATTTTGTTTATTATTTTATGTAATGTTAGACATTTTTTATTTTTTGTAATCTTAGATTAATTAACATTTTTATTTTTTTATTTTTAAGTAATGTTAGCTTTTTATTTTAATTGTAACTTAGTATTTTTTAATTTAGGTAATTAGGGTCAATTTAGGGGGTGTTAGGTTAGGGGTTTTATTAATGTAATTATTTATTTACTTTGTGGGGGTTTGGCGAATTAGGGGTTAATAGATTTATTAGGATTATTGTGTTGTGTGGGTCAATGGCGAATTAGGGGTTAATAGTTTTATTAGGTTTGTTGCGATGTGGGTTAATGGCGGATTAGGGGTTAATAGATTTATTAGGATTATTGGGTTGTGTGGGTTTGGCAGATTAGGGGCTAATAGTTCTATTAAGTTTATTGCGATTTGGTTTAATGGCGGATTAGTGGTTAATAGATATATTACAATTTTTGTGTGGTGTGGGTTTGGCAGATTTATTGTGATGTGGGTTAAAGGAGGATTAGGGGTTCATATACTTTATTAGGTTTATTGCGATGTGGGTTAATGGCAGATTAGGGTTTAATATACTTTATTAGGTTTATTGCGATGTGGGTTGATGGCGCATTAGGGGTTCATATATTTGATTAGTTTTATTGCGATGTGGGTTAATGGCGGATTAGGGGTTCATATATTTTATTAGTTATTGCGGTGGGGGATTGCAGTTTACAGGTAGACAGATATTGCGCATGCATTAGGTGTTAGTTATTTTCAGGAGGTAGATAGATGTTGCGCATGCGTTAGGTGTTAGTTAATATTTTCAGGCAGTTACGGGAGTTACGGTGCTTACATACTCAGCGCAAGGCTTGCTGATACCGATTTGCGACACGGTTCTATGTTAGCTTATGGGAGCAAAAATTGCTGCCGGCCGGTGAAATATAGATGCCACATTTATATGCGGCGCTGTATATGTGATACCAAAATCGCGTAAAAAACGGCATCGCCTTTTTTTGCGGGCAACGCCGCATATGTAATCTTGTCCCAAAAAGTAGATTTTTTTTCTGACAAATTTCAAAAGTATTTATATTTCTACTCCTTCTGTATCATGTGACAGCCACCAGCCAATCACAAATGCATATACGTATATTCATGCTTAGTAGGAGCTGGTGACTCAAAAGTGTTTGTGTTTGTTAATTGAAGTAAATTGGAATATTGTTTACAATTGAATGCTCTATTTGAATTATGAAAGTTGAATTTTGACTTGTGTCCCTTTAATTGGACATTCCTTTAGAATGATGAGAAAGGTGGAATGGTCTTAATTTTAAATGGGTAAAAAGTAGGAGGTGGAGTTTGTGATCCCTGCATGGGAAGTGGGTTCTTTTTTGGTGAATGTTGTCTACAGATATAAGCCAAGATAGGGAAATGTTTGTACTTTAGTTTTAATTTACTATTTTTATTTGAGTCTGTCTTTATACACCTTTCAACCTGCATATTTTCATGGATATCATGTCATTGGGGCCTAGTTATCAAGCCGTCAACCTCAAATACGCTGGAATTCCGCAGCGTATTTGTGGCGGGGCTGATTCGCCTTAGTTATCAAGCCCTAGACACCGGCAAAAGTAGAATTTAGTGACGTAAGCTTCGATCCTCCGGACTCAGTCCGACACAGATCGATTCTTACATCACTCCAGATGTTCCGCACAATCTGACTACTTTTGCTAGTTATCAAAAAACTATCAGGTACGCTCGGCACTTTTCCGGCCCAGCGTACCTGGTTTTCAATCCCTGGAGGCGGCGAATCCCATAGGAATCAATGGGAGTCTGACCATAGCGAAAGTTCATGTTCGCTGCTGCCAGACATCCCATTGATTCCTATGGGAGATGTCTGCACCTAACACCCTAACATGTAACCAGAGCCTAAACACCCCTAATCTGTCCCCCCTACACCGTCGCAACTAAATAAAGTTATTAACCCCTAAACCGCCACTCCCGGAGCCCACCGCCACTCTAATAAACTGATAAACCCCTAAACCGCCGCTCCCGGAGCCCACCGCAAGCTATAATAAATATGTTAACCCCTAATCGCCGCTCCCGGTCCCTGCTGCAACTATAATATATGTATTAACCCCTAAACCACCGCCGCCACCTACATGATACCTATTAACCCCTATCCTGCCCCCCCTATACCATCGCCCTCTATAATAAAGTTAATAACCCCTATCCTGACTATCCCGGACCTCGCCGCAACTAAATAAATAGTTTAACCCCTAAACCGACGCTCCCGGAACCCGCCGTAACCTATATTAAACTTATTAACCCCTAATCTGCCCTCCCTACACTGTCGCCACCTATAATAAGTTTATTAACCCCTATCCTGCCCCCCCCATACCGTGGCCCTCTTTAATAAGTTTATTAACCCCTATCCTGCCCCCCTACACCGCCGCCACTGTAATAAAATTATTAACCCCTAAACCTAAGTCTAACACTAACCCTAAAACCCCCATAACTTAAATATTAATTCAATAAATCTAAATAATATTTCTCTTATTAAATAAATTAATCCTATTTAAAACTAAATACTTACCTTTAAAATAAACCCTAATATAGCTACAATATAAATAATAATTATATTGTAGCTATCTTAGGATTTATTTTTATTTTACAGGCATCTTTCAATTTATTTTAACTAGGTACAATAGCTATTAAATAGTTATTAACTATTTAATAGCTACCTAGCTAAAATACAGAGAAATATACCTGTAAAATAAAAACTAACCTAAGTTACAATTACACCTAACACTACACTATCATTAAATAAATTATTCCTACTTAAAACTAAATACTTACCTGTAAAATAAACCCTAAGATAGCGTATTGAACCTGCGAAGGCAGGTAAAGTAGACGCGTTGATAACTACCCCCCATTATGTTAGTTATGACCTAAATAGTGATATATTTTCATACCTTTTATTAGTAAAGGCATATGCTACTCAAATCTGAAATGGATATAGGTTTTGAAAAGAAAAACTTTTGCATAACTCAAATATTCCAAAAATACTTCTAGTATTAGCATTTTAAATGATAGCATTTACTGTACACAGGCACATATGGAGCATTCATCTATATGCCTTGGGAACCCATATTAAAACCCAACACCTGTTCAGAGAGCCCAGGGTGTTATGTATATAGTGTTGGCAATAACTTAGTTTGGTAATGATTCACTGGGGCATATTTATCAAGCTCCGTATGGAGCGTGATGCCACTCGTTTCCAGCGAGCCTTCAGGTTCACCGGAAACAGAAGTTATGAAGCAGTGGTCTAAAGACCACTGCTCCATAACGTGTCTGCCTGCTCTGAGGCCGCGGACAGAAATCAGCCTGATCGAAGACAATCGGGTTCATTGACACCCCCATTGCTGGTGCAATGATAAATGCCGACAGCATACGCTACTTCGTATCATGTCCGCTTGCACATTAATAAATAAGCCCCACTGAGTTAATACCTTTGACTAGATGCTAATACAAGTTTATTGCAAAAATGGATCTATTCAAAACTCATGTGCATTTCATGTGATTTTATGTCAGCAGAAAAAAAACGTAAAAATTAAAAGGAACATCTGTAGAATTATAACATTGAATGCCATGTTCCCTGTAAGTGGGGTGATATTTAAACAGATATTAAAGTGACATAAAATCCAACATTTTTTATTCATGATTCAGAAAGAACATACAATGTTAAATATATTTCTGATATACTTCTGTTATCAAATGTTCTTCATTTTCTTGTTATCCTTTGTTGAAAAGCAGGAAATTAAGCTCAAGAGTGTGCACATGTCTGCAGCGCTATATGGTAGCAATTTTGCAACAATGTTATAGATTAGCAAAAGTAATAGATGGCAGCACTGTTTCCTGTCATGCAGTGCTCCAGACTTGTGCAAAGAATAACATGAGAATAAAGCAAATTTGATAATACAAGTAAATTGCAAACTTTTTTATCTGAATAATAAAAGAAAATTTTTGGATTTTATTCACCTTTAAATAAAACTATTTCCATTATGCATATAAAAGGGCAACAATGTGTTAAAATATTATTTGCCGGAAAAATGTCAAGCTAAATATGCTTCAACTGCTAGGGAAACTAATAGGATTCAAATTATTAAAATAATTTATATATGTTTCATACGATACATCTTCTGTATCTCAATTTTGGTGAAGCAGGTATTACCCTTCTGAAATCTAATGCTGCTGTTTGCCCAGCTAAAGAAGCACCACTTGTGTCAAAATGTTTTAATATTTTTGTCTATACATTACCATTATAATATATAGAGAGAGACAGTATGTGTAAGCTGTCCTTGTCAATAGCTTGATTCTGGTGTCTGTCAATAAGTATGTAAACTTCACTTTTGTTCTTTGCCAGCCGTGACCCCATTAAAAAACAAAATAATAAAGGCATGGTGATGGCGTGTAGCAGTAGCACCAGCTGCTACTTTAACTTTATTGAAGTTTAAGCTGCTGTCCAACTGTTTGTCTGTTGCCCTGAGGAAATTTCTATAGAAAATAGCAGACAAATTAATAAATGTAGGTAGGTGGTGGTGATGTTAGGGGCGGCACATTAGGGGTTAATAATATTTAACTAGTGTTTGCGAGGCAGGAGTGTGGCGGTTTAGGGGTTAATATGTTTATTATAGTGCGGCGATGTCCAGAGCGGCAGATTAGGGGTTAATTTTATTTTAGTGTTTGTGATGCAGGAGGGCCTCGGTTTAGGGGTTAATAGGTAGTTTATGGGTGTTAGTGTACTTTTTAGCACTTTAGTTATGAGTTTTATGCTACAGCTTTGTAGTGTAAAACTCATAACTACTGACTTTAGAATTCGTTACGAATCTTGTGGGATAGGCTGTACCGCTCACTTTTTGGCCTAAAAAAAAAGCTTGTAATATCGGCGCTATGGAAGTCCCATTGAAAATAGACTATACGCAAATTGGGTAAGATAATTTGCGGTACGGCCAAAAATGTGTGCGGGACAGCTGTACCTACAAGACTCGTAATAGCAGCGGTAGTAAAAAAGCAGCGTTATGAGCCTTAACGCTGCTTTTTTACTCATAACGCAAAACTCGTAATCTAGCCGTATGTTTACAAAAGTGTGCACTGCTGTCTGGTATGTAATGTTACTCCATCATATGTTCTAATATATTTTTCTGTTGCCCAATTTATGTTAATATTTCTTTTCATATAACATGAAATAAATGTTATGTTTTGTTTTTTTAATATATAATACATAATAATAAATAGATTTTTATATATTTTGGCATAGATTACTAAGCACATACTAGGTTTTTTTGCCAATCTTCTGTCATAAAAATATAAAATTAATCAGGAATTACTTTTCTCAATAACTAGATACAATATTATTCATGCTTCTTAGTCTAGTGAAGAAAAGGAGTTGATGCATTGCTTAATTATACGTAGTGACATAGTTCATCTCTTAATATGCATTACTCAGTCAGTAATGAGATAGTGTTAATATTGTGTGAGCTAATAGAAGTTTAGGCTAAATTCCTGGGTTGAGAAACTGAATAAATCTGAATTCCATACTGTTACCTAACATTTTAAGAACACAGTTAAAGTAAACAAATTATGCTGCACCATACTGAGCAAACTCTCAAGAGAACAAAACAAAAGTTATATGAGAAATCCAATAAAGCAGACCATATGTTAGCAGCTAGATGAAGTAAAGAATGAAAGTCTAGCAAATGCAAACAGGGGAGTAAAAATACTAAAAACTCCATGTGATTTTGCTGATGGATTTAAAAAGTGTTTCACAAAATTCTACTCTCATAAAAAATGTTACTCATAAATAAACTAAAAAACTGTGTTTTGATACATTCATAAACTTATATTCCCTCAATAAATCCACGGTAGTGCAAGTTGAAGCTTTAGACAAAACAGTAAAATAATTCAGGGATGCAATAAAGCTATAAAGATGGTACAAACTGCTAGAGCATGATGGATTTGAAAAATAAGAATTTTCATATTTTAAGGCCTTTTTTTTAAATTAAATTTCTGATAATTGGGGTAATTGTGAATATTCTACTTCATCTAACTCTATTTCTGAAGATAGCAAAGTTCAGAGTCATCAAGAATGAAGCCCAATGGCCTAGCTAAATTAGTTAAAATGAGTCAAACATCACAATTTGTTGTATTCAAACATTAATTTGTTGGAGTGTTATAAAAACTATCGCCTAGATTACGAGTTTTTGTCGGTAAGGCTTTGTGGGGCTAACAAGCCTTTTTTTCTTACTGCTCACTTAAGCCTCAGAAAAGTGTGCGTTGAGCAAAATTTAGCTCCACATCTCACTGTAATACCAGCGTTGCTTGCGGTAGCGGTAAGCTGGCAAAACGTGCTTTTGCATGATTTCCCCATAGGAAACAATGGGGCTGAGCTGGCTGAAAAAAAAGCAGCGTTCAGCTCCTAACGCAGCCCCATTGTTTCCTAGGGGGAAATGAATTTTATGTCTGCACCTAACACCCTAACATGAACCCCGAGTCTAAATACCCCTAATCTTACACTTATTAACCCCTAATCGGCCGCCCCCGCTATCGCTGACACCTTCATTATATTATTCACCTCTAATCTGCCGCTCTGGACACCGCCGCCACCTACATTATACTTATGAACCCCTAATCTACTGCCCCCAACATCGCCGACACCTACATTATAGTAATTAACCCCTAATCTGCCCCCCCAATGTCGCCGCAACTATATTAAATTTATTAACCCCTAATCTGCCGCCACCAACGTCGCCGCCACTATAATAAATTTATTAACCCCTAAACCTAAGTCTAACCCTAGCCCTAACACCCCCCTAACTTAAATATAATTTAAAATAATCTAAATAAATTTACTACAATTAAATAATTATTCCTATTTAAAACTAAATACTTACCTATAAAATAAACCCTAAGCTAGCTACAATATAACTAATAGTTACATTGTAGCTATCTCAGGATTTATATTTATTTTACAGGCAACTTTGTATTTATTTTAACTAGGTACAATAGTTATTAAATAGTTATTAACTATTTTATAACTACCTAGCTAAAATAAGTACAAAAGTAACTGTAAAATAAACCCTAACCTAAATTACAATTACACCTAACACTACACTATAATTAAACTAATTACTTAAACTACCTACAATTAATTACAATAAAATAAAATAAACTAAATTCCGAAAAAAAAATAATTAAAGGACCAGTCATTCAGTCGTCGGCCGTCGGATGAAGAGGATGCTCCGTGTCGGATGTCTTGAAGATGGACCCGCTCCGGAAGGATGAAGATAGAAGATGCCGCCTGGATGAAGACTTCTGCCGGTCTGGAGGTCCTCTTCTGGCTGGATAGGATGAAGACTTCGGACCCTCTGGAGGACCACTTGTGCCCGGCTGGGTGAAGACGTCCTTTAGATGTTGGGGTTGGCAGATTAGGGGTTAATAAATGTAGGTAGGTGTCGGTGATGTTAGGTATGGAAGATTAGGGGTTAATAAAATGTAACTAGTGTTTGCAAGGCGGGAGTGCAGCGGTTTAGGGGTTAATACATTTATTAAAGTGGCGGCGATATCCGGTCAGCAGATTAGGGGTTAAACAGTAGGAGTCTTGCCAGGAGAGGGTCTACCGCTCACTTTTTCAGGCGATCGTAATACTGTCGTTAGGAAAATCCCATTAAAATCCCATTAAAAAGATAGAATACGCAATTGACGTAAGGGGATTTGCGGTAAGCTAAAATCGCGGAAAAAAAGTGAGCGGTATACCCTCTCCTGCCTGACTCATAATAGCAGCGGGCATTAAAAAGCAGTGTTGGGACATCTCAACGCTGCTTTTTAAGGCTAACGCAAGAATCGTTTAATTGCCAACTTTGGTATCTAATATTTGTTCAGCTGCATAGACTTTTGCTTTTTACCATAAGATAGACGATTAAAATATTGATATCCAGTACTGTAAAAACCTGCCATTGTATAGTTATATAAAACCCAAGGCCACATTTATCAAGCTATCAGTCTATTCATTTGTGTTTAATCTCTATAAAAGTATATGCACAAAAGATAATTCAAAGTTATCACAATTTTATCCCCATAGAAATAACAATATATTCTGGTTCATTAGAAGATTTGCAAGAGATTGATTGGGATAGAAAGGTCAAAATTGAAATGTGCATGGGTGCATTTTAATTTTAAATAGAAAAATTTTTGCAATATACTTCTAGTAGCAAAAATGTTTCTAGTACAAATTAGGTTTGTTTTTTAGTGTTTTAACTTTTGCTGTAAGGGCACGTGCACCAGTATTTAAGCCCAAAGGGCCGGCTGTGGTGTGCATTGTAAAAATAAAAAATAAAAATTGATCACATGATGAAATAGATGCAATTAAAATAAAAAATAACATAAGAAGTCCAAATATTGTGGATAAAAATTACTGTGCATTAAAGCAAGGAAGAAACTTCCAAACATCCAAAGTTTGGAGGAAAGGAAATCAGGAACAGTTGCAGCGATTCCACTGATTCTTCTGATTTTTTTTTCCCAGTGTGTACCTCAAACAGATCAAAAGAAATATAGTGCAATGTTGTAATGAGCAACAGAAATAAACTTCAGTCAAGTTAGTACTCAGTCACAAAGTATAGAGCTAGTATAGCTTTAAGACAATAACCCAAATCAGAAAACCTCAGGTAAACTTGAAATCTTCACGACATGAAACATTTATTACAATGGATATAAACTATATGGATAAAGACAATATAATCTGCTTAAATGTCACTCAGGGTGCCGCTGACGATGACCGCTGTCTTCAAACTCCAGTTATAGGATCACTTTGTGAGCGAGACTCAGTGGATGTGATATATTTAACCTTTCCCTGTGATCAACAGCAGGTTCCACTCCATGCCTGGTGTGTATTGTGTCTGCGAATACCTAATTCGTGTCATAGAAGCCACTTTTGACTCTGAGATGGTGCAGTGTTTGACCCCTGGTGCAGGGAGCACTCATAGCATATATGCGTATGCTGTTGAAAAACAGTTATAACTAGAAGCATTTTTGCTAATGGAGCTATGTTACAAAACCTATTTACAATTAAAATGCACCCATGCACATTTAAATTTTGACCTTTCTATCCCTTTAAACGTTTTTAATCATAGGTCAATCTAGCTTATATTTACTAATGCAGAACCTACTCTCCATTGGGGATGGGAAGAACCTCATCAGGCCACTTAAACTTACTTTAAATTGAGACCCTTTCTCTCTGAAACGCATTCTTAGGGGCCAATTATCTAAACTTTGTCATTTCTGATGTGGTTTTTCACACTGACCATTGCAGGAGCTGCCATGGTGGTATCTTAAAAAAGTGGGAAGTCCCTGTGAGTGGGGAGATATCTCTTATAAAAAGTAATGTTTCTGGCTTAGTTAGCAGTAAGCAGGAGGCGCACTTTAAAAATAAAATCCTGTATCAAAAAATAAACACATTGTGCTGCTTTATGCGTATAACATCTTACAATTGCCTCTATTTTCTTATGCATGTGTTTTTCTTTTAGGGAATTAAGTATTTTGTGTATTTTGTCACAACCTTCCAATGTTTTAGATTGAGAGTAAAAACAGTTCTGTAGGGCGGAAATGTTAAGATAATTACGATGGGATTTAAGATAAAATTTCATACGTGCCCATGGAATGCCAATGTTCAGCACATTTTACAAAAAACAATTACGCTTTGTATTTTGTAACTAAAAGTACGAATTTCTATGTGTTCTTTTGCACTTCCAGTAAACTTAAATGATGATTTATGTTGTGCATATTTAATATGATTTATTCATGTGTAATTTACATACATATTTTACATTTTTTATAAAATACGTTTTTGGGTAAATAATTTTGTTATAATTTTTGATGCACCTTAACAATGCATTTTTTTCCTATTTATTTATGTGTGAATGATTCGATTATTCATTTTGTATGATTTTTTATCTACGATGTTCATTGTGCATTTTTGTAATGTATACTCCTCTTAGCCAGACACCCAGGGAAATAGAAGTACTGGGGAGCATTCTTAAAGGGACATCAAATACTTTGAAAGGGTAATATAAAATGATAGATCACACACACACATATATATATATATATATATATATATATATATATATATATATATATATATATATATATATATATATATATATATATATATATATATATATATATATGAAATACAGACCGCACTTCAGAATTCAGGATGACGCCCAGGGTGCACCAAAAATATGCAAATAAAGCTGAAAAAGAAAGACCACTCCACAGGTCTTGGCGATAATAGTAATCTATTATCGCCAAGACCTGTGGAGTGCTCTTTCTTTTTATATATATATATATATATATATATATATATATATATATATATATATATATATATATATAAAAGTCTGCAAAATACTTTCATTATTTATTTTGTCCTCTTTTCCTGTAATTTCATTCTGAAATTGTGAGCTTTTCAGTACCTATTAGAAATGGAAGTGCAGAACACTGTTATATTACACACAGTCATTGGCTGCACAATCTAGTGACCTATTTATAGCTATCCCTAATTGACCACGGCAGAGAAGGTAACCTAAGTTACAATATGGCAGCTCCCATTGTTTTATAGACAAAGAACAAAAGTCAATGTTTAATGTCAATATTTAAATTGCTGTTGAAACATTAAAATTACATCTAAATATTATTCTCAGACTAATCTTTTATCTGAATACACCATTCTATCTAGCATTTATTTAGTGTTTAATGTCCCTTTAAAGAGGACATTATAGTCAAAATTAAACTTTCATGATTCCGATAGGGCATGCAATTTTAAACAACTTTCCAATTTACTTTTATAATAAAATTTGCTTTGTTCTATTGGTATTTTTTGTTGAAAGCTAAACCTAGGTAGGCTTATATGCTAATTTCTAAGACATTAAAGGCCACCTCATTGTTACAGTTTTTACAACAAGTCAGAGCTAGTTCATATGTGCCATATAGATAACATTGTGCTCACTCCTGTGGAGTTACTTATGAGTCAGCATTGATTGGCTAAAATGCATGTCTGTTAAAATAAACGAGATAAGAAGGCAGTCTGAAGATGCTTAGATACAATGTAATCACAGAGGTAAAAAGTATATTAATAAAACAGTGTTGGTTATGCAAAAAATTGGGGAAAGGGTAATAAAGGGATTATCTAACTTTTTTAACAATAAAAATTCTGGAGTAGACTGTCCCTTTAAATAATCTTGCTAGCCCACCTTTAGATAATTGGGTTCTTAGCTTGTTAAATATTTTTTTTGTTCCTGGTATCCAAGAATCAACACAAACTGTAACTATTGCTGTAACCATTTTAAAGTGATCAGAAATGTCTTTGATATTCTAATTCATGCTGCATTTTAATTGTACTATTTTCATTGAAGCTATTTTGACTTTAACATTTAAATAGTATATCTAACGTTTACATTGTTTTCCCTTTCCTCAAACTACAATCTTTGTATTCCATTTTGAATTATATGAACATTTCTTTTTTTCTTAATAATTATATTTCTCCCCATACATGAGGACTTAAAGCCCTTAGTACTCAATCATTAGGTATTAAAAAAAAAATACTCAGTTTACCTAAAAAAATGAAAAGGCCAAAACAGAAATATCAACACAAGTGCCCACACCAGTGTTAACAAACTTGAACAGTGGAATATACATGATTAGTGTATTTGGGTTTATGAGGTATCAAGTTTACATACAGTAGCTTACTATTCCACAGTTTATCTAAAAAAAACCTGGATGTTTTATTAATAAGCCCACAGATTAAAGTAGAATTCCCCTAGATATATCGTTTTGTAAAAAATCTTATAGGAAAGCGGATTAGTAATACAAAAGTACCCTCTTTGTCTCAAAGCTTCAGATGGCTTGACTGCTTATGTGCACAGACCACAACTGTCCCTGGTGAGGTTCAGCTATCCCTGGTGAGGTTCAGCTCAGGTCTACTGTAAAATATTATGGATATAATTTTTTCTAGAACATTCTAATTTTGATCAGGAATGGGAAAACAGATACAATGGTATAACTGCACATTTTAATTAAGGGAACACAACAGTATCAAGTCAGTAAGTAATTTCCTCCAGACATCTCAGCATAGCAAAGTCTAGTGTTGGAGTTGAAAAGGGGGAGCAAATGAAAAATATAGATAAATTCCAAAAACACAGAGTTCATTATTAACGTAGAAAGATACTATTATTATTTCTAAAGATGGTCTAGGCTTAGTCTATATTTCCTGTTATTTATATTTTAACTAGTAAATATTTGGCAATTCGTGTCCATCTTTTTGCATTAATTCAGTATGTAAAACTGAATATACATCTGCATAGTTATGTTCCCAAATAAAAAAGAGCCATCTAGTTTTGTTTTTATATGCCTTCCTTAACACATACCTGAAATTAAATAGCTAGGCAAAAATCAAACATATTTTAAAATCAAAACAATTATTATTATGTATGTTAATAATTATGTATGTTACTAAATTAAAGGGACATAAAACCCCAATCACTGGTCATATGACATTCTGAACATAAGAATATGCGCTAAAATAGATGCACAAGAAGGCACAGTGGGACAATCAAATCAACGTTGATACAGTGAGTTGCATTTATTTCCATTTATTGGGTTTATTGATCTGAAAAGTCAAATTCATATTATAGTCTGTTAGATACTTAGTTTAAGCACTTATCGGGTGATATAGCACCATAATAAGATTACTCATATTTAGTATAGTACTAGTTAAATCCCCCAGAAACATATTATTGAAGTTTTGTTTTTTAGGTCTGTTAACTCACTCTTTATCAGCACATAAGGGGCCTATTTAACAAAGGTCTGTCGGAACTGATACGACAGTGCGGATTAGGTCCTACAGACCTCGCTGAATGCGGAGAGCAATGCACGTTCCGTATTCAGCATTGCACCAGCAGCTCTTGTGAGCTGCTGGTGCAATGCCGCCCCCTGCAGATTCGTAGCCAATCGGCCACCAGCAGGGGGGGGTCAATCAACCCGATCGTACATGATCGGGTTGAATTACGGCGATGTCTGTCTGCCTGCTCAGCTCAGAGCAGGCGGACAGGTTATGGAGTAGTGGTCTTTAGACCGCAGATCCATAACTTGTGTTTCTGGCGAGCCTGCAGGCTCGCCAGAAACACGGGCCCTCAAGCTCCATCCGTGTGCAGCCATCAATCACCATCTATCAAATGTGCAGCCATCAATCACCAGCTACCTCCCAGTAGTGCATTGCTGTTTCTGAGACTACCTAGATATGCTTTTCAACAAAGGACACTAAAAGAAACAAGCAAAGTAGAGATTAGAAATACATTGGAAAGTTGTTTAAAATTGCATGTTATAACTAAATCCTGAAATAAATAAACGTGGGTTTCATGGATTATCTAGTATAGACCTTTTATTAATATTAATAAAACAATTGTAGATTTTTTTTTTACTTATTACATTTTCATTCACTGTTTTTATTGCTGCAGTAGTTTTCTAAACCAGTTTTAATAAAATAGATCTTTGTTTTGGAACACAAACATTAGCGTTTCCAGTTTAAACACTTATTGGACAAGGGCATTGCTTTAATCATGTGTAAAACTAAATCACCGGCGCTTTTATGTAACTGATAAATAATAAGGGATACTATTTTTAGAGTTGTGTTTGGTCCTTCTCTTCATATCCCTCAAACTCCTTAAGAGCTTAATTTCATAATCAGGTGCTTCCCTCTCTTCTTCCAAAAAAAATTAAATTAATTAATTTCTTCCCCATTTCCTGTTTACACGCACTTTCCTCCACCCTTCAGACTATGACACTGGTAATACTCATACACTGGAAATAAATATTTTGTTTGCCTGTCATACTTTAATATCATGTTGTGAGTTTAATTTGATTATCTTCTGCCTATATGTAAGCATTTCTAGCTGCTTTTGTCTTTGTAGGTGTAAATATAATTTTAACAAATACATTCAAATAATCAAAACCTTGTTACTGCTCTCTGCTAACAACACAGCCAAATAATCTAAAGTACTGTTAAATTCTAACTAGTATTCATTGTTTGCAGCGGTGCGTTATTGCACCACATGTTTATTATTAAATAATAAAGAAGAAAATCTCATTATGGATTACAAATCCATTATCTCCCTTTTTTCAGCAGTAGGAGGAAATACGTATTATGGGGACACTATAAATGTTTAGTATCAGCATTAATAGGAATCCTTAACAGTGCAGCAGAGAGATGTTTATTGGCTGCATTTAGGGGGATCCAAATTTAGGCCTCTCAATTGTTAGTCAATAAATATTTAAAAACAAATTTTAAAAAATTATACCTTGTGTACAACTTCCTCCAAATGTGATTGTTTTTGTTTTCTTTTATTGGAAAAAGGCACCATCTGGGCAGTTACCTTTGAAATAGGAACAGTTTCAATAAACCAAAATATTTTGAGAATGTAACAACCAGCATGCAAATACAATTGTATTTTTTATTCTTCTGTAACTAAATGCAAACAATAATTTGGGTTAATAATGCTGTGAAAGGAAATATGGAGGCTTGTTTTATGTTAATTAGCAGGCTTCAAATGCCATATATCAAGAGGGTATTCAAAATAAGTTGTATGCCATAAAAAAAAAAAAATATATATATATATATATATATATACAAAATTTGGTTTAGCACACCTTACAAAAAGTGTATATACACGTCTTTGGGAGTGCTGCCAATATGACCCAGTAATTACACAAACAAAAAGGTATTAGCGCACATCCATTTTCAAAAGCACAACATATTTTTTGAACTGCTGCAAAAAAAAGCCTGCAAACACAATCAAGGGACAACTATTCTTTTTAAATAAAATTGGGATCTTAGTCACACAATAAGGCCATATTTTGCTTACCCCGCCACCACTTACAAGGTGCCCCAATATAGACTGGTCCTAACACTACAGTCCTTTGCCTCAGAGGGCTGAATCATTCCTGCTTTTACTCTTCATAATAGAATGAGACTCCCTGGCTTAATATTCACAACTCTATTACACTGTCATGAGCACACCTGAGCTTGGGTGGGGTGCTTTAACCAATGGGAGATAATTAGTCTCTCCCTGATTATGTTTTAACCTTTTAACGCCGTTATGCCGTTCTATTCCGTCATATTTACACTGGGCTTTAAAGCCGTTATGACGGAATAGAACGTCATAACAAACGGCTGTCCTGAAGCCTTCTGTGCTTCAAGGACTTGATCGCGGTCTGGAGGGCGTTCCTAGGGTTGTAGGGACGCCCCCCAGATGCGATCCAATAATTGAAATCTCGCGATCGTATGCACGATCGCGTAGTTTCAATTTGTCTACATCGGAACAGGTGTTCCGATGTAGACACTTTAACCCTGTCATGAAAGGGTTAATACAAATACAAAATTTTGTTTAGCACACCTTACAAAAAGTTTATATACACATCTTTGGGAGTGCTGCCAATATGACCCAGTAATTACACAAACAAAAAGGTATTGGCACACATCCATTTTCAAAAGCACAACATATTTTTTAAACCGGAGCAAAAAAATTGCCTGCAAACAACATCAAGGGACAGCTATTATTTTTAAATTAAATTGGGATCTTAGTCACACAATATTGCCATGTTTTGCATAGCCAACTTTTTTGGGCACCTTGTAAGTGGTGACTGGCTAAGCAAACAAAATATGGCCATATAGTGTGACTAAGATCCCAATTTTATTTAAAAAGAATAGTTGTGCTTTTGAAAATGGATGTGCGCCAATACCTTTTTGTTTATATATATATATATATAAACAATATATATATATATATATATATATGCACAGAGGCTGGTGCACTCTCACTAACAGGTGTCCCGGTGCTAGGGTGCTGAATGCAGCTTGAAGTATAGATAATAGATGACAGCATTCACTGGTCTTAGAGAATAGCAATAGTAGCTTTTATTTACGTGACGTTTCAGGGACAGCTCCCTTTCATCAGACCAATAATGAAATGTGATATGCAAACATTTATACCCTCTAAGACCCTTCCCCAGTGAACAGAAAATGTGCCAAAATGGTTGACAAGGCAACAGCAATTGTAACACCAAAAATAAATACAAATACAGATACAAGTACAAGTACACTAATACTTAATACAAAATAGACATTCCCAGTGTGAGAAGACAACACAATAATTATGGGAGCAAAAAATAATAAATAAGTACATACATATAAAACAAATGGGCTGCAGGCACTGTGTAAAATATATCTTAAACGGCAACTGTGTACCAGCTCACTGGAGTATTAGATCACTAAATAACAGTGCAAGTCATGTAGCAAATACAAGCGTTATTAGGCAAGACTTAAAGAGTGATGTACTAAAATACTAGTGAACATTAGTTAAACATAACCGGGGGGCCCCTACTGTGGTACTATTGCAGTCAATGTGATCCAATAATGTTATACAGCACAACTAAGAACGTGTACTTAATATGGTCCCAGTTCAAATCTAATCGCATACCAGAGCGCTTCGTGCAATTGCAACATGCACAGCTCATATCTCTCTCTCTCTTTCTCTCTCTCTTTCTCTCTCTTTCTCTCTCTTTCTCTCTCTCTCTCTCTCTCTCTCTCTCTCTCTCTCTCTCTCTTTATTACATTGAGCTTGATTACAAGTGGAGCTCACAATTTAAATTAGCTATTACAAGTTGAAAGTAAAAACGTTTTGTACTAGCAAGACGTGCGCAAAAAGCCACATTTCGAATGTGTTCCGATGGTGTCAAAATATTCTCATATAGATTTCAATGGAGTGCGAAAGTGGAAAAAACCTTACACCCTTACTTGCATCCAAACCCGATCGCGTTTACTCAAGTGCGCTAACCTGACATCAAAAAATAATATTTCAAATTCCAATATTCTTCACATAGAAGAATATGTTCTTTTTATTCCTAAATACATATTTCTATACACATCTCATGGTTTCTTGGTAAAAAAAGAAATACAGTATCTAAATAAAATAAATAAATATATATATATATATATATATATATATATATATATATATATATATATATATATATATATATATATATATATATAAGAATATGTATTTTAAAATACTTAGTTACAACATATTCCCTTATGCTAAGAACTTTGGAATGTGAAATATTTACAGTAAATACATAGGTAAACACTTTTTCCGGCATTTTCTTCTGTCTATACTTTTGGATCACTTTGTTGTGATGCTTGTAAGGACTGATCTTTGTTACCCGACCCCTTTTCTTTGGAATTGGACTCTGCCTCTGTTTGCTGTATTTCTGCTGATTATAGCCATCTTGTTTTAAACCTGTTTTCCCTGACTATTCTTTGTCTACTGTTTTGGTTCTATGCTTGGTCCTGTGCTACACTGACACCTGTATCCAGCCTTGTGCTCTAGTGGCATTTGTATCCAGTACTATGTTCTTGTGAGACCTGTATCCATTTTTCAATTCCTGCGATGCCAGTATCCAGTCCTGTGTTCTAGTGACACCTATATCCCTTCTTGGGTTCCTGTTATACCAGTATCCAGTCCTGTGTTCCAGTGATACCTGTATCCAGCCTTGGGTTCCTGCACTACCAGTTTCCTGCCCTTTTCTCCTGTGATACCTGTATCCTGCCCTGTGCACTTGCAGTGTCAGTGCCCTGTTTAGGGTACGAGTACGGGTACGAGTACCCTACCTTGAGTTCCAGAATCCAACCTAGTGCTCCAGCTATTGCCAATAGTTTAGTATCAGTTTAATAAACTGTTAACATGCCCAAAGGCAAAGCAGTAATGTTATCTCTATTTAATAAACAGACTTCTAAGTCCAAAACTATCTCACAAAGCAGTAGACACTCACCTGACCTCACCCCAAACATGACACGTATCAAATGTTACCTGATAGAAATGCGGAAAACAATCATTACAACACTTAGCAGAAAAATATTAATTTAGCCACCACAGTATTGCAAAGCAGTTTATGAAAATGTTTGTAATTGTAAAATATTTATTTTCTTGTCTGTTTTGTTACGGTGAATTAATCTTTCTGAATAGGGGCTGGCTGGGGTTGCTCTTTGGTATTCTAGTGGCAAGGTCTGGAGTTTTCACATACACTTAAGGCCAGCATGAAGAATTTATAATTAATATATTTCCCTTATGAAAAAACTTATCTGGGGGTTGTGTTTAGTGATGTCGCAAACTTAAAATTTTCCATTTGCGAACAGCGGACTCGAACTTCCGCAACTGTTCGAGAACGGGAAACAGGGCGAACTGCCATTGACTTCAATAGGCAAGTAAATTTTAAAACCCACAGGGACTCTTTCTGGCCACAATAGTGATGGAAAAGTTGTTTCAAGGGGACTAACACCTGGACTGTGGCATGCCGGAGGGGGATCCATGGCAAAACTCCCACGGAAAATTACATAGTTGATGCAGAGTCTGGTTTTAATCCATAAAGGGCATAAATCACCTAACATTCCTAAATTGTTTGGAATAACGTGCTTTAAAACATCGGGTATGATGTTGTATCGATCAGGTAGTGTAAGGGTTACGCCCGCTTCACAGTGACAGACCAAACTCTCCGTTTAACGCACCGCAAACAACCGCAAACAGTCCATTTGCACAACCACGAGATAGATAGATTTGATAGATGCATAGATACATAGATTAGATAGATAGATCAATAGATGCAATATACATTTGATAGATATGATAGATAGATTTGATAGATAAATAGATAGATTTGATAGATATATAATTTCCCAGACAGAGAATTACAAGACGTGTGGTCTGGGACCCATGGTAAGGTTCCCAAAGGCAGTTGCGGTGCCAGGGGACGTGTATATGGCATGGATTTTAGGAACTGGGAGATGGAAAAAGATGCTTGGTCGTTCCTCCTACTTTAAATTTGGGGCACTGTGCGTGCAATCTACTGTGGCACCAGATATGAGTGGTGTGTTAAGTAGTACTATTCTGATCAGTTTAATACCTGTTACTCCCCCTATCGGGGAGCTGTATATGGCATGGATTTTAGGAACCCGGAGATGGAAAAAGATGCTTGGTCGGTCCTCCAACTTCAAATTTGGGGCACTGCGTGTGCAATCATAGCCAGACTTTTAGCCGACGGACATTTGGCCGAAACACAAGTGGCTGTCACAAAACAGTCCGGCCACGAGATAGATAGATTTGATTGACAGATACATAGATTAGATAGATCAATAAATGCAATATACATTTGATAGATACGATAGATAGTTAGATAGATTTGATAGATAAATAGATAAATTTAATAGATATATAATTTCCCAGACAGAGAATTACAAGACGTGCGGTCTGCGACCCATGGTAAGGTTCCCAGTCCCAGAGGCAGTTGCGGCGCCAGGGGACGTGTATATGGCATGGATTTTAGGAACCGGGAGATGGAAAAAGATGCTTGGTCGGTCCTCCTACTTCAAATTTGGGGCACTGCGCATGCAATCGTGGCCGGACTTTTAGCCGACGGACATTTGTCCAACGTACATTTGGCCGAAACACAAGTGGCTGTCACAAAACAGTCCGGCCACGAGATAGATAGATTTGATAGACAGATACATAGATTACATAGATCAATAGATGCAATATACATTTGATAGATACGATAGATAGTTAGATAGATTTGTTAGATAAATAGATAGATTTGATAGATATATAATTTCCCAGACAGAGAATTACAAGACGTGCGGTCTGCAACCCATGGTAAGGTTCCCAGTCCCAGAGGCAGTTGCGGCGCCAGGGGACGTGTATATGGCATGGATTTTAGGAACCGGAGATGGAAAAAGATGCTTGGTCGGTCCTCCTACTTCAAATTTGGGGCACTGTGCATGCAATCGTGGCCGGACTTTTAGCCGACGGACATTTGTCCAACGTGCATTTGGCTGAAACACAAGTGGCTGTCACAAAACAGTCCGGCCATGAGATAGATAGATTTGATAGACAGATACATAGATTACATAGATCAATAGATGCAATATACATTTGATAGATACGATAGATAGTTAGATAGATTTGTTAGATAAATAGATAGATTTGATAGATATATAATTTCCCAGACAGAGAATTACAAGACGTGCGGCTGTGACCCATGGTAAGGTTCCCAGTCCCAGAGGCAGTTGCGGCGCCAGGGGACGTGTATATGGCATGGATTTTAGGAACCGGGAGATGGAAAAAGATGCTTGGTCGGTCTCCTACTTCAAATTTGGGGCACTGCTCGTCCAATCTACTGTGGCACCAGATATGAGTGGTGTGTTAAGTAGTACTATTCTGATCAGTTTAATACCTGTTACTCCCCCTATCAGGGGAGGTGTATATGGTATGGATTTTAGGAACCGGGAGATGGAAAAAGATGCTTGGTTGGTCCTCCTACTTCAAATTTGGGGCACTGCCGTGCAATTGTGGCCGGACTTTTAGCCGACAGACATTTGTCCGACGGACATTTGTTCGACGGACCTTTGGCCGAAACACAAGTGGCTGTCACAAAACAGTCCGGCCACGAGATAGATAGATTTGATAGATAGATACATAGATTAGATAGATCAATAGATGCAATATACATTTGATAGATACGATAGATAGTAAGATAGATTTGATAGATAAATAGATAGATTTGATAGATATAATTTCCCTGACAGAGAATTACAAGACGTGCAGGCTGAGACCCATGGTAAGGTTCCCAGTCCCAGAGGCAGTTGCGGCGCCAGGGGACGTGTATATCGCATGGATTTTAGGAACCGGGAGATGGAAAAAGATGCTTGGTCGGTCCTCCTACTTCAAATTTGGGGCACTGCGCGTGCAATCTACTGTGGCACCAGATATTAGTGGTTTGTTAAGTAGTACTATTCTGATCAGTTTAATACCTGTTACTCCCCTATCGGGGGAGGTGTATATGGCATGGATTTTAGGAACCGGGAGATGGAAAAAGATGCTTGGTCGGTCCTCCTACTTCAAATTTGGGGCACTGCACGTGCAAATTGCAAATTGGGATAGCTCAGGCCACAGGTCAAGCCTGCACACCCAGTAGTCAAGGGGTTCTTCGCTCCTCGGAGTGTCAAGATCTGCAGTTAAGGCGAGGTAGTCTGCTACCTGTCAGTCGAGTCATTCTCTGAGGGCAGTGGTGATGCATAGGAGTTAAAAAGCTCTGCATGTCCTCCATCAACAACACGTCTGTAAAGCGTCCTGTCCTTGCCGGCGTGGTTGTGGGAGTCGGAGGATTACTTTCAGCTCTTCCCCTGTTAGATTCACGTTGTGCTGTGACATCACCCTTATACGCTGTGTAAAGCATACTTTTTAATTTATTTTGGAAATTCTGCATCCTTTCCGACTTGTTGTAATTCGGTAACATTTCTGGCACTTTATGCTTATACCGGGGGTCTAGAAGCATGGACACCCAGTACAGGTCGTTCTCCTTCAGCTTTTTTATACGAGGGTCCCTCAACAGGCACGACAGCATGAAAGACCCCATTTGCACAAGGTAGGATGCCGAGCTACTCATGTCCAGTTCCTCATCCTCAGTGATGTCACTGAAGGTATCTTCTTCCCCCCAGCCACGTACAAACGCAAACTTAAAATTTTCCATTTGCGAACAGCGGACTCGAACTTCCGCAACTGTTCGAGAACGGGAAACAGGGCGAACTGCCATTGACTTCAATAGGCAAGTAAATTTTAAAACCCACAGGGACTCTTTCTGGCCACAATAGTAATGGAAAAGTTGTTTCAAGGGGACTAACACCTGGACTGTGGCATGCCGGAGGGGGATCCATGGCAAAACTCCCACGGAAAATTACATAGTTGAGGCAGAGTCTGGTTTTAATCCATAAAGGGCATAAATCACCTAACATTCCTAAATTGCTTGGAATAACGTGCTTTAAAACATCGGGTATGATGTTGTATCGATCAGGTAGTGTAAGGGTTACGCCCGCTTCACAGTGACAGACCAAACTCTCCGTTTAACGCACCGCAAACAACCGCAAACAGTCCATTTGCACAACCACGAGATAGATAGATTTGATAGATGCATAGATACATAGATTAGATAGATAGATCAATAGATGCAATATACATTTGATAGATACGATAGATAGATTTGATAGATAAATAGATAGATTTGATAGATATATAATTTCCCAGACAGAGAATGACAAGACGTGTGGTCTGGGACCCATGGTAAGGTTCCCAAAGGCAGTTGCGGTGCCAGGGGACGTGTATATGGCATGGATTTTAGGAACTGGGAGATGGAAAAAGATGCTTGGTCGGTCCTCCTACTTCAAATTTGGGGCACTGTGCGTGCAATCTACTGTAGCACCAGATATGAGTGGTGTGTTAAGTAGTACTATTCTGATCAGTTTAATACCTGTTACTCCCCCTATCGGGGAGCTGTATATGGCATGGATTTTAGGAACCGGGAGATGGAAAAAGATGCTTGGTCGGTCCTCCTACTTCAAATTTGGGGCACTGCATGTGCAATCATAGCCAGACTTTTAGCCGACGGACATTTGGCCGACGGACATTTGGCCGAAACACAAGTAGCTATCACAAAACAGTCCGGCCACGAGATAGATAGATTTGATAGACAGATACATAGATTAGATAGATCAATAGATGCAATATACATTTGATAGATACGATAGATAGTAAGATAGATTTGATAGATAAATAGATAGATTTGATAGATATATAATTTCCCAGACAGAGAATTACAAGACGTTCGGTCTGCGACCCATGGTAAGGTTCCCAGTCCCAGAGGCAGTTGCGGCGCCAGGGGACGTGTATATGGCATGGATTTTAGGAACCGGGAGATGGAAAAAGATGCTTGGTCGGTCCTCCTACTTCAAATTTGGGGCACTGCGCATGCAATCGTAGCCGGACTTTTAGCCGACGGACATTTGTCCAACGTACATTTGGCCGAAACACAAGTGGCTGTCACAAAACAGTCCGGCCACGAGATAGATAGATTTGATAGACAGATACATAGATTACATAGATCAATAGATGCAATATACATTTGATAGATACGATAGATAGTTAGATAGATTTGTTAGATAAATAGATAGATTTGATAGATATATAATTTCCCTGACAGAGAATTACAAGACGTGCAGGCTGAGACCCATGGTAAGGTTCCCAGTCCCAGAGGCAGTTGCGGCGCCAGGGGACGTGTATATGGCATGGATTTTAGGAACCGGGAGATGGAAAAAGATGCTTGGTCGGTCCTCCTACTTCAAATTTGGGGCACTGCGCATGCAATCGTGGCCGGACTTTTAGCCGACGGACATTTGTCCAACGTGCATTTGGCCGAAACACAAGTGGCTGTCACAAAACAGTCCGGCCACGAGATAGATAGATTTGATAGACAGATACATAGATTACATAGATCAATAGATGCAATATACATTTGATAGATACAATAGATAGTTAGATAGATTTGTTAGATAAATAGATAGATTTGATAGATATATAATTTCCCAGACAGAGAATTACAAGACGTGCGGCTGTGACCCATGGTAAGGTTCCCAGTCCCAGAGGCAGTTGCGGCGCCAGGGGACGTGTATATGGCATGGATTTTAGGAAAAAGATGCTTGGTCGGTCTCCTACTTCAAATTTGGGGCACTGCGCGTCCAATCTACTGTGGCACCAGATATGAGTGGTGTGTTAAGTAGTACTATTCTGATCAGTTTGGTTAATCCCCCTATCGGGGGAGGTGTATATGGCATGGATTTTAGGACCCGGGAGATGGAAAAAGATGCTTGGTCGGTCCTCCTACTTCAAATTTGGGGCACTGCCGTGCAATTGTGGCCGGATTTTTAGCCGACAGACATTTGTCCGACGGACATTTGTTCGACGGACCTTTGGCCGAAACACAAGTGGCTGTCACAAAACAGTCCGGCCACGAGATAGATAGATTTGATAGATAGATACATAGATTAGATAGATCAATAGATGCAATATACATTTGATAGATACGATAGATAGTAAGATAGATTTGATAGATAAATAGATAGATTTGATAGATATAATTTCCCTGACAGAGAATTACAAGACGTGCAGGCTGAGACCCATGGTAAGGTTCCTAGTCCCAGAGGCAGTTGCGGCGCCAGGGGACGTGTATATCGCATGGATTTTAGGAACCGGGAGATGGAAAAAGATGCTTGGTCGGTCCTCCTACTTCAAATTTGGGGCACTGCACATGCAAATTGCAAATTGGGATAGCTCAGGCCACAGGTCAAGCCTGCACACCCAGTAGTCAAGGGGTTCTTCGCTCCTCGGAGTGTCGAGATCTGCAGTTAAGGCGAGGTAGTCTGCTACCTGTCAGTCGAGTCATTCTCTGAGGGCGGTGGTGATGCATAGGAGTTAAAAAGCTCTGCATGTCCTCCATCAACAACACATCTGTAAAGCGTCCTGTCCTTGCCGGCATGGTTGTGGGAGTCGGAGGATTACTTTCAGCTCTTCCCCTGTTAGATTCACGTTGTGCTGTGACATCACCCTTATACGCTGTGTAAAGCATACTTTTTAATTTATTTTGGAAATGCTGCATCCTTTCCGACTTGTTGTAATTCGGTAACATTTCTAGCACTTTATGCTTATACCGGGGGTCTAGAAGCGTGGACACCCAGTACAGGTCGTTCTCCTTCAGCTTTTTTATACGAGGGTCCCTCAACAGGCACGACAGCATGAAAGACCCCATTTGCACAAGGTAGGATGCCGAGCTACTCATGTCCAGTTCCTCATCCTCAGTGATGTCACTGAAGGTATCTTCTTCCCCTCAGCCACGTACAACACCACGGGTACCAGATAGGTGACAATGAGCACCCTGGGATGCCTGTTGAGGTTGGTCTTCCTCCTCCTCCTCAAAGCCACATTCCTCCTCTGACTCCTCTTCCTCACAATCCTCTTCCAGTGTTGCCGCAGGTCCAGCAAGCGATGCTGATAAAGCTGTTTCTGGTGGTGATGGTGACCACAACTCTTCCTCTTCATGCTCATCTACGGCTTGATCCAGCACTCTTCGCAGGGCACGCTCCAGGAAGAAAACAAATGGTATGATGTCGCTGATGGTGCCTTCAGTGCGACTGACTAGGTTTGTCACCTCCTCAAAAGGATGCATGAGCCTACAGGCATTGCGCATGCGCGCCCAGTAACGTGGCAAAAAAATTCCCAGCTCCGCAGAGGCTGTCCTAGCACCCCGGTCATACAAATACTCGTTAATGGCTTTTTCTTGTTTGAGCAGGCGGTCGAACATTAGGAGTGTTGAATTCCAACATGTCGGGCTGTCGCAAATCAAGCGCATCACTGGCATGTTGTCTCGCCGCTGGATATCGGAAAAAAGCGCCATGGCCGTGTAGGAACACCTCAAATGGCCACACACCTTCCTGGCCTGCTTCAGGACGTCCTGTAAGCCTGGGTACTTATGCACAAAGCGTTGTACGATCAGATTACACACATGTGCCATGCACGGCACATGTGTCAACTTGCCAAATTTCAATGCCGCCACCAAATTACTTCCGTTGTCAGAAACAACCTTGCCGATCTCCAGTTGGTGCGGAGTCAGCCACTGATCCACCTGTGCATTCAGGGTGGACAGGAGTGCTGGTCCGGTGTGGCTCTCTGCTTTCAGGCAAGTCAACCCCAAAACGACGTGACACTGCCATATCCAGGATGTGGAATAGTACCTGTGGAGCTGGGGGGGGGTGCCGTTGATGTGGAGCAAGACGCAGCAGCAGAAGAGGACTCAGCAGAGGAGGTTATGGAAGAGGATGGAGTAGGAGGAGTAGAGGAGGTGGCAGCAGGCCTGCCTACAAGTCGTGGCGGTGTCACCAACTCCTCTGCAGAGCCACGCATTCCATGCTTGGCAGCCATCAGCAGGTTTACTAAATGCGCAGTGTAGGTGATAGATATACCTGCCCTGACCATGCTTTGCAGACCAGCTATCAGTGGTCATATGGACCCTTGCCCCAGCACTGTGTGCCAGACATGCCATTACTTCATTTTACACAATCAAGTACAGGTTGGGGATTGCCTTTTGTGAAAAGAAATTTCGTCCGGGTACCTTCCACTGCAGTGTCCCAATAGCTACAAATTTTTTGAATGCCTCAGGCTCCACCAGCTTGTATGGTAAAAGCTGGCGGGCTAAGAGTTCAGACAAGCCAGCTGTCAGATGCCGGGCAAGGGGGTGACTTTGTGACATTGGCTTCTTACGCTCAAACATGTCCTTGACAGACACCTGACTGTGGGCAGATGAGCAGGAACTGCTCTGGAAGAGAGATGGAGTGGCGGATGGTTGAGAGGGGGCAAGGAGGGCAGCAGTGGTTGATGTGGCTGAAGATGCTAGACCAGGAGGAGGATGGCGGCTTTGAGTTTGTGTGCTGCCTCTACTCATGTGTTGATCAAATAGGCATTTGTGATGTGCGATCATGTGCCTTCGCAAAGCAGTTGTACCTAGGTGGGTATTGCACCTCCCACGACTCAGTTTCTTTTGGCACAGGTTGCAAATGGCATCGCTGTTGTCAGAGGCAGACACACAAAAAAATGCCACACTGCTGAGCTCTGCGATGACGGCATTCTGGTGGTGGCAACAGCATGTGTTGATTGGCGTACTGTCTGGCTGACCCCGGGTGCCGATGCATGCTGTCTGACTGTGCCACTAGCTCCTTGCGACAACCTCCCCCTGATTCCAACTCGCCTCCTCCTCCTCCTCCTCCTCTCTGTCTCCCCATCTGAACTTTCCCCCTGTTCTTCTTCTCTTTTAGCGGGCACCCACGTGACATCCACGGATGCATCGTCATCATCAACCGCTTCACTTGTATCTGACAAATCAACAAAGGAAGCAGCAGCAGGTACAACATCATCATCATCACACCATACGTCCATGTCTGTAATGCTTCCTGACTGAGACATATCATTGTTATCTACATCCTCTGTCAATGATGGTTGCTCATCACTCATTTCTTCCAACTGATGTGTAAAAAACTCCTCTGACACATCAAGTGAAGCGGCTGTGGTGCTAGTGTTGGTGGTGGCGGCAGGCGGGCGAGTGGTGGTAACTTGAGAGGTGCTCAAAGATAAGCTGGAGGAGGATGGTGCGTCAAGGTTCGGAGCTGAAGCTATTGAAGATTGGGTGTCCTGTGTTAAAAAGTCAACTATGTCCTCCTCAGAACTTTTCGAGTTGATGGGACGTGGCCTCTGAACACTGGGCATTATTCTATGGCCAAAGGGAATCACAGCACCACAACCATGATGGCACCTGCGGGGTGGCCTGCCTCTGCCTGTCATTTTTTTTTAAATGTACACTTACACTACTATTAAATAACATATGAGTGGTGGCACTGGGCAAGTCGGCACAGTATACGCTGTGAGCCTGACACAAAAAAGCAGACTCATGTTTGACAGTCCAAAAAGTTTTTATTTTTTTAAATGTACACTTACACTACTATTAAACAAGATATGAGTGGTGCCACTGGGCAAGTGGGCACAGAATACGCTGTGAGCCTGGCACACACGCTGGCAGGCAGGCAACTGCAATTAGATTACACAAGCAGACTGATGTTTCACAGTCAAAAAAGTTTTTTTTTTTAAATTATTTACACTACTGTTACACCAGATATGAGTGGTGGCACTGGGCAAGTGGGCCTGGCACACACATTGGCAGGCAGGCAAATGCAAATAAAATTACACTAGCAGAATGATGTTTCACAGTCAAAAAAGTTTTTTTTTTTTAATTATTTACACTACTGTTACACCAGATATGAGTGGTGGCACTAGGCAAGTGGGCCTGGCACACACGCTAGCAGGCAGGCAACTGCAATTAGATTACACTAGCAGACTGATGTTTCACAGTCAAAAAAGTTTTTTTTTTTAAATTATTTACACTACTGTCACACCAGATATGAGTGGTGGCACTGGGCAAGTGGGCCGGGCACACACGTTGGCAGGCAGACAACTGCAATTAGATTACACTAGCAGACTGATGTTTCACAGTCAAAAAAGTTTTTTTTTTTAAATTTACACTACTGTTAAAACAGATATGAGCGGTGGCACTAGTTGGCAAGTGGGCCTGGCACACGCTGGCAGGCAGGCAACTGCAATTAGATTACACTAGCAGACTGATGTTTCACAGTCAAAAAAGTTTTTTTTTTTTTAAATTTACACTACTGTTACAACAGATATGAGTGGTGGCACTTAGCAAGTGGGCCTGGCACACATGCTGGCAGGCAGGCAACTGCAATTAGATTACACTAGCAGACTGATGTTTCACAGTCAAAAAAGTTTTTTTTTACAAAATTTACACTACTGTTACAACAGATATGAGTGGTGGCACCAGTTGGCAAGTGGGCCTGGCACACACGCTGGCAGGCAGGCAACTGCTATTAGATTACACTAGCAGACTGATGTTTCACAGTCAAAAAAGTTTTTTTTTTTAAATTTACACTACTGTTACAACAGATATGAGTGGTGGCACTAGTTGGCAAGTGGGCCTGGCACACACGCTGGCAGGCAGGCAACTGCAATTAGATTATACTAGCAGACTGATGTTTCACAGTCAAAAAGTTTTTTTTAAAAAAAATTACACTACTGTTACAACAGATATGAGTGGTGGCACTGCAGGCAGGCAACTGCAATTAGATTACACTAGCAGACAGATGTTTCACAGTCAAAATTACACAGGCAAAAATTTTTTTTAAAAAAAATGATATTCTTGCCCTAAAAAGGGCTTTTTGGGGTGCTGTCCTTACAGCAGAGATCAGATGAGTCCTTCAGGACTGTAGCGGACACTGAATACACTAGCCTAGCTATCAATTTCCCTATAAAATCAGCAGCAGCTACACTATCCCTCCTCTCACTAAGAATGCGGGATCAGAATGAATCTAAAATGGCTGCTGCCCAGGAGCTGGGAGGGTCTGGGAGGGAGTGTCTGCTGCTGATTGGCTGAAATGTGTCTGCAGACTGTGAGATACAGGGTCAAAGTTTACTCAATGATGACGAATAGGGGGCGGATCGAACATCGCATATGTTCACCCGCGGCGGCGAACGCGAACAAACTATGTTCTCCAGGAACTATTCGCCAGCGAACTATTCGCGACATCACTAGTTGCGTTTTTTTATTTCAAAGCTGACAAGGTTGTCTCCCATTTATGCTTCTTTTATTTCTCTTTAACAGTTTTCAAGTATTCTTTCTTGCATATGTTAGTGTGAACTATTTCATTAAGAATTTTTTTTTAATATTTACTTCAATTGTTCTGTAAGGATCAGAATGAATCTAAAATGGCTGCTGCCCAGGAGCTGGGAGGGTCTGGGAGGGAGTGTCTGCTGCTGATTGGCTGAAATGTTTCTGCAGACTGTGAGATACAGGGTCAAAGTTTACTCAATGATGACGAATAGGGGGCGGATCGGACATCGCATATGTTCACCCGCTGCGGCGAACGCGAACAAGCTATGTTCTCCAGGAACTATTCGCCAGCGAACTATTCGCGACATCACTAGTTGCGTTTTTTTATTTCAAAGCTGACAAGGTTGTCTCCCATTTATGCTTCTTTTATTTCTCTTTAACAGTTTTCAAGTATTCTTTCTTGCATATGTTAGTGTGAACTATTTCATTAAGAATTTTTTTTTAATATTTACTTCAATTGTTCTGTAAGGGTCTTTGTGATGTTATCCTTTATCATGCATTGAGAGGTAAGTGGTTATGATAAAGATGCTGCTACACGAATTATAATGGAGAGTGATTCTTAACTCAAACACGTGATGAGGGTCAGGTACAAATATTTTATATTACTGTTGTGATTGTGCAACAAGTTTTTCCCCCTGACATATTAGTTTCAAATATCTTATTGAATCTAGTTATTTGACTATGGGCCGATGATCAAAAGTTTGCAAGCGAAAACGTGAAAAACCATGTTTAGTCTCACAGGTACAGTCTTCATGCAATTATCAAAAAAATAGGCTGCAAGAGGGGAGATGTCTCCCATAGAAATAATGCAATCCCTCTGCTATGTAAAAATTTGCAGGGAGAAACCAGTGTATATTTAAAAACTTTAATATTACACCTACTACAAATCAAATGACGCTGTTTTCAGTGCACTGTATCTTAAAATTACTGTTATTTTTGTATGCATAGGTTTTCCTTTCAGAGTAATTGGTGTTTTGAGTATTTTGATAAAAGTGTGCCACCTTTTCAGTTATGAGACGAAACAGTGAGATCTGTAGGGGGGGGAATGTTTGGATAATTGCACTGGGATTTGAGAGAACATTGTATACAACCCCATGGAACGCCCATGTTCAGCACATTTTACCAAAAAACAACAATTACGCTTTGTATTTTGTACAAAATGTTGAGAAAAAAGCATGGTAAAAAAATACATGGAATAAACAATATTCAAGATACAATTCATATTGCAAATATTATATTGCCTTATACTGATATTTTATATATGAAATTTACTTTTGCTAAAATCAATTCCAGTTGTAAGAATTGCAGCATTTATTTCATAACATGTCAGAAGTTTATATAAGTGGTCTTTTAAAGCATGAAGTAAAATCCACATATTAGCCAATAATGCTATCACCTTTACAAATCTTGCTCTATTGTGTCAAATAGTAAGGATGATGATACCTGAACTACTGAAGGATAAAGTAAGCACCTGTCAATAGTGATGTCGCGAACAGTTCGCCGGAGAACAGTTCCCGGCAAACATAGCTTGTTCGCGTTCGCCGCTGCGGGCGAACATATGCGATGTCCGATCCGCCCCCCCTATTCGTCATCATTGAGGAAACTTTGACCCTGTATCTCACAGCCTTCAGACACATTTGAGCCAATCAGCAGCAGACACTCCCTCACAGACCCTCCCAGCTCCTGGGCAGCAACCATTTTAGATTCATTACGATCTTGCTTTCTTAGTGAGAGGAGGTTTAGTGTTGCTGCTGCTGACATTATAGGGTAATAGATAGCTAGGCTAGTGTATTTAGTGTCCACTACAGTCCTGAAGGACTCATCTAATCTCTGCTGTAAGGACAGCACCCCAAAAAGCCCTTTTTAGGGCTAGAACTTCAGTCGTTTTTTTATTTGTAATTTTATTTGCATTTGCCTGGCTTTCAGCCTGTGTGTGAGGCTCACAGCATATACTGTGATTAGTGCCACCACTGATATCTGCTTAACATAAGTGTAAATTTAAACAACAAAACTTTTAAATCATTTTGCTAGTGTAATCTAATTTAATTTTCTATCAGGCCTGTGTGTCAGGCTTACACAGCATATACTGTGGTTAATTGCTGTGCCAGCAGCCAGCACTCATATCTGCTTAACATTATTGTAATTTTTTTAAAAAAACTTTTAAATCATTTTGCTAGTGTAATCTAATTTCATTTTCTATCAGGCCTGTGTCACAGGCTCACACAGCATATACTGTGGTTAATTGCTCTGTGCCAGCCAGGCAGCCACCACTCATATCTGCTTAACATTAGTGTAAATTTAAACAACAAAACTTTTAAATCATTTTGCTAGTGTAATCTAATTTCATTTTCTATCAGGCCTGTGTGTCCGGCTTATACAGCATATACTGTGGTTAATTGCTGTGCCAGCCACCACTCATATCTGCTTAACATTATTGTAAATTTTAAAAAAAACACTTTAAATCATTTTGCTAGTGTAATCTAATTTTATTTTCTATCAGGCCGGTGTCTCAGGCTCAAGAAATAAACGAAATGTCAGTTGCTGTCATTAGAATAAAAAGTCTCTTTATTGAAAATAATTAAAACATAGAGGGTGCATACCCTATTCGAAGGAAAAATAGACTAACATGTTTCGGCTTGCGCCGTACTCATAGTCTCAGGCTCACACAGCATATACTGTGGTTAATTGCTCTGTGCCAGCCACCACTCATATCTGCTTAACATTAGTGTAAATTTAAACAAACAAACTTTAAATCATTTTGCTAGTGTAATCTAATTTCATTTTCTATCAGGCCTGTGTGTCAGGCTTACACAGCATATACTGTGGTTAATTGCTGTGCCAGCCACCACTCATATCTGCTTAACATTATTGTAAATGTAAAAAAAAAACCCTATTAAATCATTTTGCTAGTGTAATCTAATTTAATTTTCTATCAGGCCTGTGTCTCAGGCTCACACAGCATATACTGTGGTTAATTGCTCTGTGCCAGCCACCACTCATATCTGCTTAACATTAGTGTAAATTTAAACAACAAAACTTTTAAATAATTTTGCTAGTGTAATCTAATTTCATTTTCTATCAGGCCTGCGTGTCAGGCTTACACAGCATATACTGTGGTTAATTGCTATGCCAGCAGCCACCACTCTTATCTGCTTAACATCATTGTACATTTAAAAAAAAAAAACTTTTAAATAATTTTGCTAGTGTAATCTAATTTCATTTTCTATCAGGCCTGTGTGTCAGGCTCACACAGCATATACTGTGGTTAATTGCTTTGTGCCAGCCACCACTCATATCTGCTTAACATTAGTGTAAATTTAAACAAAAAAACTTTTAAATCATTTTGCTAGTGTAATCTAATTTCATTTTCTACCAGGCCTGTGTGTCAGGCTCACACAGCATATACTGTGGTTAATTGCTCTGTGCCACCACTGATATCTGCTTAACAATCATTAGTGTAAATTTAAAAAAAAAACTTTAAAATCATTTTGCTAGTGTAATCTAATTTAATTTTCTATCAGGGCTGTGTGTCAGTCTCACACAGCATATACTGTGGTTAATTGCTGTGCCAGCCACCACTCGTATCTGCTTAACATTTTTGTAATTTTTTTAAAAAAAAACTATTAAATCATTTTGCTAGTGTAATCTAATTTCATTTTCCATCAGGCCTGTGTGTCAGGCCCACATCATATAGTGTGATTAATAGCTCTTTTTTCCACCACTTATATCTGGTGTAACATTAGTTGAATTTTTTTTTTAAATTTTTTTTTACATCAGTCCTCTTCTAGTGTTATTTAATTTTAGTTGCCAGGCCAGCCTGGCTGCCATTAGTGCCAGCCTGTGTGTCAGGCTGCCAGCATATACTGTGCTTACTTTCATCCTCAGTGCCAGTCCACCACTCTTATCTGGTGTAACATTAGTTTAAATTTTGTAAAAAAAAACTTTTACATCAGTCTTCTAGTGTTATTTAATTTTAGTTGCCAGGCCAGCCTGCCACTAGTGCCAGCCTGTGTGTCAGGCTGCCAGCACATACTGTGCCTACTTCTATCCTGAGTGCCATCACTCCTATCTGTTTTAACATTACTGTAATTTTTTTTAAAAAAACTTTTAAATCAGTCTGCTATTGTTATTTAATTGCAGTTGCCTGTCTGCCAGTGTGTGTGCCAGACTCACTTTCCAACTAGTGCCACGAATCATATTTGTTATAACAGTAGTGCAAATATTTTAAATAAAAACTTTTTTGACTGTGAATCATCAGTCTGCTAGTGCAATTGAATTGCAGTTGCCTGCCTGCCAGCGTGTGTGCCAGGCCCACTTGCCAACTAGTGCCACCAATCATATTTGTTATAACAGTATTGTAAATATTTAAAATAAAAACTTTTTTGACTGAGAAACATCAGTCATCTAGTGTAATCTAATTGCAGTTGCCTTCCTCCCAGCGTGTGTGCCAGGCCCACTTGCTGCCAACTATTGCCACCAATCATATTTGTTATAACAGTTTTGAAAATATTTAAAATCAAAACTTTTTTGACTGTGAATCATCAGTCTGCTAGTGCAATTGAATTGCAGTTGCCTGCCTGCCAGCGTGTGTGCCAAGCCCACTTGCCAACTAGTGCCACCAATCATATTTGTTCTAACAGTATTGTAAATATTTAAAATAAAACATTTTTAGACTGTGAATCATCAGTCTGCTAGTGCAATTGAATTGCAGTTTCCTGCCTGCCAGAGTGTGTGCCAGGCCCACTAGCCAACTAGTGCCACCAATCATATTTGTTGTAACAGTATTGTAAATATTTTAAATAAAAACTTTTTTGACTGTGAATCATCAGTCTGCTAGAGCCATTGAATTGCAGTTGCCTGCCTGCCAGCGTGTGTGCCAGGCCCACTTGCCAACTACTGCCACAAATCATATTTGTTATAACAGTATTGTAAATATTTAAAATAAAAACTTTTTTGACTGTGAAACATCAGTCATCTAGTGTAATCTAATTGCAGTTGCCTTCCTCGCAGCGTGTGTGCAAGGCCCACTTGCCAACTAGTGCCCCCAATCATATTTGTTATAACAGTTTTGAAAATATTTAAAATAAAAACTTTTTTGACTGTGAATCATCAGTCTGCTAGTGCAATTGAATTACAGTTGCCTGCCTGCCAGCGTGTGTGCCAGGCCCACTTGCCAACTACTGCCACCAATCATATTTGTTATAACAGTATTGTAAATATTTAAAATAAAAACTTTTTTGACTGTGAAACATCAGTCATCTAGTGTAATCTAATTGCAGTTGCCTTCCTCCCAGCGTGTGTGCAAGGCCCACTTGCCAACTAGTGCCACCAATCATATTTGTTATAACAGTTTTGAAAATATTTAAAATAAAAACTTTTTTGACTGTGAATCATCAGTCTGCTAGTGCAATTGAATTGCAGTTGCCTGCCTGCCAGCGTGTGTGCCAGGCCCACTTGCCAACTAGTGCCACCAATCATATTTGTTATAACAGTAGTGTAAATATTTTAAATAAAAACTTTTTTGACTGTGAATCATCAGTCTGCTAGTGCAATTGAATTGCAGTTGCCTGCCTGCCAGCGTGTGTGCCAGGCCCACTTGCCAACTAGTGCCACCAATCATATTTGTTATAACAGTATTGTAGATATTTAAAATAAAAACTTTTTTCACTGAGAAACATCAGTCATCTAGTGTAATCTAATTGCAGTTGCCTTCCTCCCAGCGTGTGTGCCAGGCCCACTTGCCAAAAAGTGCCACCAATCATATTTGTTATAACAGTATTGTAAATATTTTTAAAAAAATATTTATTGACTGTGAAAGATCAGTCTGCTAGTGTAATCTAATTGAAGTTGCCTGCCTGCCTGCCAGCGTGTGTACCAGGCCCACTTGCTGCCAACTATTGCCACCAATCATATTTGTTATAACAGTTTTCAAAATATTTAAAATCAAAACTTTTTTGACTGTGAATCATCAGTCTGCTAGTGCAATTGAATTGCAGTTGCCTGCCTGCCAGCGTGTGTGCCAGGCCCACTTGCCAACTAGTGCCACCAATCATATTTGTTATAACAGTATTGTAAATATTTAAAATAAAAACTTTTTTGACTGAGAAACATCAGTCATCTAGTGTAATCTAATTGCAGTTGCCTTCCTCCCAGTGTGTGTGCCAGGCCCACTTGCCAACTAGTGCCACCAATCATATTTGTTATAACAGTATTGTAAATATTTTTTTTTTAAAAAAAAATTTTGACTGTGAAAGATCAGTCTGCTAGTGTAATCTAATTGAAGTTGCCTGCCTGCCAGCGTGTGTGCCAGGCCCACTTGCTGCCAACTATTGCCACCAATCATATTTGTTATAACAGTTTTGAAAATATTTAAAATCAAAACTTTTTTGACTGTGAATCATCAGTCTGCTAGTGCAATTGAATTGCAGTTGCCTGCCTGCCAGCGTGTGTGCCAGGCCCACTTGCCAACTAGTGCCACCAATCATATTTGTTATAACAGTATTGTAAATATTTAAAATAAAAACTTTTTGACTGAGAAACATCAGTCATCTAGTGTAATCTAATTGCAGTTGCCTTCCTCCCAGCGTGTGTGCCAGGCCCACTTGCCAACTAGTGCCACCAATCATATTTGTTATAACAGTATTGTAAATATTTTTAAAAAAATATTTATTGACTGTGAAAGATCAGTCTGCTAGTGTAATCTAATTGAAGTTGCCTGCCTGCCAGCGTGTGTACCAGGCCCACTTGCTGCCAACTATTGCCACCAATCATATTTGTTATAACAGTTTTCAAAATATTTAAAATCAAAACTTTTTTGACTGTGAATCATCAGTCTGCTAGTGCAATTGAATTGCAGTTGCCTGCCTGCCAGCGTGTGTGCCAGGCCCACTTGCCAACTAGTGCCACCAATCATATTTGTTATAACAGTATTGTAAATATTTAAAATAAAAACTTTTTTGACTGAGAAACATCAGTCATCTAGTGTAATCTAATTGCAGTTGCCTTCCTCCCAGTGTGTGTGCCAGGCCCACTTGCCAACTAGTGCCACCAATCATATTTGTTATAACAGTATTGTAAATATTTTTTTTTTAAAAAAATTTTTGACTGTGAAAGATCAGTCTGCTAGTGTAATCTAATTGAAGTTGCCTGCCTGCCAGCGTGTGTGCCAGGCCCACTTGCTGCCAACTATTGCCACCAATCATATTTGTTATAACAGTTTTGAAAATATTTAAAATCAAAACTTGTTTGACTGTGAATCATCAGTCTGCTAGTGCAATTGAATTGCAGTTGCCTGCCTGCCAGTGTGTGTGCCAGGCCCACTTGCCAACTACTGCCACCAATCATATTTGTTCTAACAGTATTGTAAATATTTAAAATAAAACATTTTTAGACTGTGAATCATCAGTCTGCTAGTGCAATTGAATTGCAGTTTCCTGCCTGCCAGAGTGTGTGCCAGGCCCACTAGCCAACTAGTGCCACCAATCATATTTGTTGTAACAGTATTGTAAATATTTTAAATAAAAACTTTTTTGACTGTGAATCATCAGTCTGCTAGAGCCACTGAATTGCAGTTGCCTGCCTGCCAGCGTGTGTGCCAGGCCCACTTGCCAACTACTGCCACCAATCATATTTCTTATAACAGTGTTGTAAATATTTAAAATAAAAACTTTTTTGACTGTGAAACATCAGTCATCTAGTGTAATCTAATTGCAGTTGCCTTCCTCCCAGCGTGTGTGCAAGGCCCACTTGCCAACTAGTGCCCCCAATCATATTTGTTATAACAGTTTTGAAAATATTTAAAATAAAAACTTTTTTGACTGTGAATCATCAGTCTGCTAGTGCAATTGAATTGCAGTTGCCTGCCTGCCAGCGTGTGTGCCAGGCCCACTTGCCAACTAGTGCCACCAATCATATTTGTTCTAACAGTATTGTAAATATTTAAAATAAAACATTTTTAGACTGTGAATCATCAGTCTGCTAGTGCAATTGAATTGCAGTTTCCTGCCTGCCAGAGTGTGTGCCAGGCCCACTAGCCAACTAGTGCCACCAATCATATTTGTTGTAACAGTATTGTAAATATTTTAAATAAAAACTTTTTTGACTGTGAATCATCAGTCTGCTAGTGCAATTGAATTGCAGTTGCCTGCCTGCCAGCGTGTGTGCCAGGCCCACTTGCCAACTAGTGCCACCAATCATATTTGTTATAACAGTAGTGTAAATATTTTAAATAAAAACTTTTTTGACTGTGAATCATCAGTCTGCTAGTGCAATTGAATTGCAGTTGCCTGCCTGCCAGCGTGTGTGCCAGGCCCACTTGCCAACTACTGCCACAAATCATATTTGTTATAACAGTATTGTAAATATTTAAAATAAAAACTTTTTTGACTGTGAAACATCAGTCATCTAGTGTAATCTAATTGCAGTTGCCTTCCTCGCAGCGTGTGTGCAAGGCCCACTTGCCAACTAGTGCCCCCAATCATATTTGTTATAACAGTTTTGAAAATATTTAAAATAAAAACTTTTTTGACTGTGAATCATCAGTCTGCTAGTGCAATTGAATTGCAGTTGCCTGCCTGCCAGCGTGTGTGCCAGGCCCACTTGCCAACTACTGCCACCAATCATATTTGTTATAACAGTATTGTAAATATTTAAAATAAAAACTTTTTTGACTGTGAAACATCAGTCATCTAGTGTAATCTAATTGCAGTTGCCTTCCTCCCAGCGTGTGTGCAAGGCCCACTTGCCAACTAGTGCCACCAATCATATTTGTTATAACAGTTTTGAAAATATTTAAAATAAAAACTTTTTTGACTGTGAATCATCAGTCTGCTAGTGCAATTGAATTGCAGTTGCCTGCCTGCCAGCGTGTGTGCCAGGCCCACTTGCCAACTAGTGCCACCAATCATATTTGTTATAACAGTAGTGTAAATATTTTAAATAAAAACTTTTTTGACTGTGAATCATCAGTCTGCTAGTGCAATTGAATTGCAGTTGCCTGCCTGCCAGCGTGTGTGCCAGGCCCACTTGCCAACTAGTGCCACCAATCATATTTGTTATAACAGTATTGTAGATATTTAAAATAAAAACTTTTTTGACTGAGAAACATCAGTCATCTAGTGTAATCTAATTGCAGTTGCCTTCCTCCCAGCGTGTGTGCCAGGCCCACTTGCCAACTAGTGCCACCAATCATATTTGTTATAACAGTATTGTAAATATTTTTAAAAAAATATTTATTGACTGTGAAAGATCAGTCTGCTAGTGTAATCTAATTGAAGTTGCCTGCCTGCCTGCCAGCGTGTGTACCAGGCCCACTTGCTGCCAACTATTGCCACCAATCATATTTGTTATAACAGTTTTCAAAATATTTAAAATCAAAACTTTTTTGACTGTGAATCATCAGTCTGCTAGTGCAATTGAATTGCAGTTGCCTGCCTGCCAGCGTGTGTGCCAGGCCCACTTGCCAACTAGTGCCACCAATCATATTTGTTATAACAGTATTGTAAATATTTAAAATAAAAACTTTTTTGACTGAGAAACATCAGTCATCTAGTGTAATCTAATTGCAGTTGCCTTCCTCCCAGTGTGTGTGCCAGGCCCATTTGCCAACTAGTGCCACCAATCATATTTGTTATAACAGTATTGTAAATATTTTAAAAAAAAAAAAAATTTTGACTGTGAAAGATCAGTCTGCTAGTGTAATCTAATTGAAGTTGCCTGCCTGCCAGCGTGTGTGCCAGGCCCACTTGCTGCCAACTATTGCCACCAATCATATTTGTTATAACAGTTTTGAAAATATTTAAAATCAAAACTTTTTTGACTGTGAATCATCAGTCTGCTAGTGCAATTGAATTGCAGTTGCCTGCCTGCCAGCGTGTGTGCCAGGCCCACTTGCCAACTACTGCCACCAATCATATTTCTTATAACAGTATTGTAAATATTTAAAATAAAAACTTTTTTGACTGTGAAACATCAGTCATCTAGTGTAATCTAATTGCAGTTGCCTTCCTCCCAGCGTGTGTGCAAGGCCCACTTGCCAACTATTGCCCCCAATCATATTTGTTATAACAGTTTTGAAAATATTTAAAATAAAAACTTTTTTGACTGTGAATCATCAGTCTGCTAGTGCAATTGAATTGCAGTTGCCTGCCTGCCAGCGTGTGTGCCAGGCCCACTTGCCAACTAGTGCCACCAATCATATTTGTTCTAACAGTATTGTAAATATTTAAAATAAAACATTTTTAGACTGTGAATCATCAGTCTGCTAGTGCAATTGAATTGCAGTTTCCTGCCTGCCAGAGTGTGTGCCAGGCCCACTAGCCAACTAGTGCCACCAATCATATTTGTTGTAACAGTATTGTAAATATTTTAAATAAAAACTTTTTTGACTGTGAATCATCAGTCTGCTAGTGCAATTGAATTGCAGTTGCCTGCCTGCCAGCGTGTGTGCCAGGCCCACTTGCCAACTAGTGCCACCAATCATATTTGTTATAACAGTAGTGTAAATATTTTAAATAAAAACTTTTTTGACTGTGAATCATCAGTCTGCTAGTGCAATTGAATTGCAGTTGCCTGCCTGCCAGCGTGTGTGCCAGGCCCACTTGCCAACTACTGCCACAAATCATATTTGTTATAACAGTATTTTAAATATTTAAAATAAAAACTTTTTTGACTGTGAAACAACAGTCATCTAGTGTAATCTAATTGCAGTTGCCTTCCTCGCAGCGTGTGTGCAAGGCCCACTTGCCAACTAGTGCCCCCAATCATATTTGTTATAACAGTTTTGAAAATATTTAAAATCAAAACTTTTTTGACTGTGAATCATCAGTCTGCTAGTGCAATTGAATTGCAGTTGCCTGCCTGCCAGCGTGTGTGCCAGGCCCACTTGCCAACTACTGCCACCAATCATATTTCTTATAACAGTATTGTAAATATTTAAAATAAAAACTTTTTTGACTGTGAAACATCAGTCATCTAGTGTAATCTAATTGCAGTTGCCTTCCTCCCAGCGTGTGTGCAAGGCCCACTTGCCAACTAGTGCCACCAATCATATTTGTTATAACAGTTTTGAAAATATTTAAAATAAAAACTTTTTTGACTGTGAATCATCAGTCTGCTAGTGCAATTGAATTGCAGTTGCCTGCCTGCCAGCGTGTGTGCCAGGCCCACTTGCCAACTAGTGCCCCCAATCATATTTGTTATAACAGTTTTGAAAATATTTAAAATAAAAACTTTTTTGACTGTGAATCATCAGTCTGCTAGTGCAATTGAATTGCAGTTGCCTGCCTGCCAGCGTGTGTGCCAGGCCCACTTGCCAACTAGTGCCACCAATCATATTTGTTCTAACAGTATTGTAAATATTTAAAATAAAACATTTTTAGACTGTGAATCATCAGTCTGCTAGTGCAATTGAATTGCAGTTTCCTGCCTGCCAGAGTGTGTGCCAGGCCCACTAGCCAACTAGTGCCACCAATCATATTTGTTGTAACAGTATTGTAAATATTTTAAATAAAAACTTTTTTGACTGTGAATCATCAGTCTGCTAGTGCAATTGAATTGCAGTTGCCTGCCAGCGTGTGTGCCAGGCCCACTTGCCAACTAGTGCCACCAATCATATTTGTTATAACAGTAGTGTAAATATTTTAAATAAAAACTTTTTTGACTGTGAATCATCAGTCTGCTAGTGCAATTGAATTGCAGTTGCCTGCCTGCCAGCGTGTGTGCCAGGCCCACTTGCCAACTACTGCCACAAATCATATTTGTTATAACAGTATTGTAAATATTTAAAATAAAAACTTTTTTGACTGTGAAACATCAGTCATCTAGTGTAATCTAATTGCAGTTGCCTTCCTCGCAGCGTGTGTGCAAGGCCCACTTGCCAACTAGTGCCCCCAATCATTTGTTATAACAGTTTTGAAAATATTTAAAATAAAAACTTTTTTGACTGTGAATCATCAGTCTGCTAGTGCAATTGAATTGCAGTTGCCTGCCTGCCAGCGTGTGTGCCAGGCCCACTTGCCAACTACTGCCACCAATCATATTTCTTATAACAGTATTGTAAATATTTAAAATAAAAACTTTTTTGACTGTGAAACATCAGTCATCTAGTGTAATCTAATTGCAGTTGCCTTCCTCCCAGCGTGTGTGCAAGGCCCACTTGCCAACTAGTGCCACCAATCATATTTGTTATAACAGTTTTGAAAATATTTAAAATAAAAACTTTTTTGACTGTGAATCATCAGTCTGCTAGTGCAATTGAATTGCAGTTGCCTGCCTGCCAGCGTGTGTGCCAGGCCCACTTGCCAACTAGTGCCACCAATCATATTTGTTATAACAGTAGTGTAAATATTTTAAATAAAAACTTTTTTGACTGTGAATCATCAGTCTGCTAGTGCAATTGAATTGCAGTTGCCTGCCTGCCAGCGTGTGTGCCAGGCCCACTTGCCAACTAGTGCCACCAATCATATTTGTTATAACAGTATTGTAGATATTTAAAATAAAAACTTTTTTGACTGAGAAACATCAGTCATCTAGTGTAATCTAATTGCAGTTGCCTTCCTCCCAGCGTGTGTGCCAGGCCCACTTGCCAACTAGTGCCACCAATCATATTTGTTATAACAGTATTGTAAATATTTTTAAAAAAATATTTATTGACTGTGAAAGATCAGTCTGCTAGTGTAATCTAATTGAAGTTGCCTGCCTGCCTGCCAGCGTGTGTACCAGGCCCACTTGCTGCCAGTGCCACCAATCATATTTGTTATAACAGTAGTGTAAATATTTTAAATAAAAACTTTTTTGACTGTGAAACAACAGTCATCTAGTGTAATCTAATTGCAGTTGCCTTCCTCCCAGCGTGTGTGCAAGGCCCACTTGCCAACTAGTGCCACCAATCATATTTGTTATAACAGTTTTGAAAATATTTAAAATAAAAACTTTTTTGACTGTGAATCATCAGTCTGCTAGTGCAATTGAATTGCAGTTGCCTGCCTGCCAGCGTGTGTGCCAGGCCCACTTGCCAACTACTGCCACAAATCATATTTGTTATAACAGTATTGTAAATATTTAAAATAAAAACTTTTTTGACTGTGAAACAACAGTCATCTAGTGTAATCTAATTGCAGTTGCCTTCCTCGCAGCGTGTGTGCAAGGCCCACTTGCCAACTAGTGCCCCCAATCATATTTGTTATAACAGTTTTGAAAATATTTAAAATAAAAACTTTTTTGACTGTGAATCATCAGTCTGCTAGTGCAATTGAATTGCAGTTGCCTGCCTGCCAGCGTGTGTGCCAGGCCCACTTGCCAACTACTGCCACCAATCATATTTGTTATAACAGTATTGTAAATATTTAAAATAAAAACTTTTTTGACTGTGAAACATCAGTCATCTAGTGTAATCTAATTGCAGTTGCCTTCCTCCCAGCGTGTGTGCAAGGCCCACTTGCCAACTAGTGCCACCAATCATATTTGTTATAACAGTTTTGAAAATATTTAAAATAAAAACTTTTTTGACTGTGAATCATCAGTCTGCTAGTGCAATTGAATTGCAGTTGCCTGCCTGCCAGCGTGTGTGCCAGGCCCACTTGCCAACTAGTGCCACCAATCATATTTGTTATAACAGTAGTGTAAATATTTTAAATAAAAACTTTTTTGACTGTGAATCATCAGTCTGCTAGTGCAATTGAATTGCAGTTGCCTGCCTGCCAGCGTGTGTGCCAGGCCCACTTGCCAACTAGTGCCACCAATCATATTTGTTATAACAGTATTGTAGATATTTAAAATAAAAACTTTTTTGACTGAGAAACATCAGTCATCTAGTGTAATCTAATTGCAGTTGCCTTCCTCCCAGCGTGTGTGCCAGGCCCACTTGCCAACTAGTGCCACCAATCATATTTGTTATAACAGTATTGAAAATATTTTTAAAAAAATATTTATTGACTGTGAAAGATCAGTCTGCTAGTGTAATCTAATTGAAGTTGCGTGCCTGCCTGCCAGCGTGTGTACCAGGCCCACTTGCTGCCAACTATTGCCACCAATCATATTTGTTATAACAGTTTTCAAAATATTAAAAATCAAAACTTTTTTGACTGTGAATCATCAGTCTGCTAGTGCAATTGAATTGCAGTTGCCTGCCTGCCAGCGTGTGTGCCAGGCCCACTTGCCAACTAGTGCCACCAATCATATTTGTTATAACAGTATTGTAAATATTTAAAATAAAAACTTTTTTGACTGAGAAACATCAGTCATCTAGTGTAATCTAATTGCAGTTGCCTTCATCCCAGTGTGTGTGCCAGGCCCACTTGCCAACTAGTGCCACCAATCATATTTGTTATAACAGTATTGTAAATATTTAAAAAAAAAAAAAAATTTGACTGTGAAAGATCAGTCTGCTAGTGTAATCTAATTGAAGTTGCCTGCCTGCCAGCGTGTGTGCCAGGCCCACTTGCTGCCAACTATTGCCACCAATCATATTTGTTATAACAGTTTTGAAAATATTTAAAATCAAAACTTTTTTGACTGTGAATCATCAGTCTGCTAGTGCAATTGAATTGCAGTTGCCTGCCTGCCAGCGTGTGTGCCAGGCCCACTTGCCAACTAGTGCCACCAATCATATTTGTTATAACAGTATTGTAAATATTTAAAATAAAAACTTTTTGACTGAGAAACATCAGTCATCTAGTGTAATCTAATTGCAGTTGCCTTCCTCCCAGCGTGTGTGCCAGGCCCACTTGCCAACTAGTGCCACCAATCATATTTGTTATAACAGTATTGTAAATATTTTTAAAAAAATATTTATTGACTGTGAAAGATCAGTCTGCTAGTGTAATCTAATTGAAGTTGCCTGCCTGCCTGCCAGCGTGTGTACCAGGCCCACTTGCTGCCAACTATTGCCACCAATCATATTTGTTATAACAGTTTTCAAAATATTTAAAATCAAAACTTTTTTGACTGTGAATCATCAGTCTGCTAGTGCAATTGAATTGCAGTTGCCTGCCTGCCAGCGTGTGTGCCAGGCCCACTTGCCAACTAGTGCCACCAATCATATTTGTTATAACAGTATTGTAAATATTTAAAATAAAAACTTTTTTGACTGAGAAACATCAGTCATCTAGTGTAATCTAATTGCAGTTGCCTTCCTCCCAGTGTGTGTGCCAGGCCCACTTGCCAACTAGTGCCACCAATCATATTTGTTATAACAGTATTGTAAATATTTTTTTTAAAAAAAAATTTTGACTGTGAAAGATCAGTCTGCTAGTGTAATCTAATTGAAGTTGCCTGCCTGCCAGCGTGTGTGCCAGGCCCACTTGCTGCCAACTATTGCCACCAATCATATTTGTTATAACAGTTTTGAAAATATTTAAAATCAAAACTTGTTTGACTGTGAATCATCAGTCTGCTAGTGCAATTGAATTGCAGTTGCCTGCCTGCCAGTGTGTGTGCCAGGCCCACTTGCCAACTACTGCCACCAATCATATTTGTTCTAACAGTATTGTAAATATTTAAAATAAAACATTTTTAGACTGTGAATCATCAGTCTGCTAGTGCAATTGAATTGCAGTTTCCTGCCTGCCAGAGTGTGTGCCAGGCCCACTAGCCAACTAGTGCCACCAATCATATTTGTTGTAACAGTATTGTAAATATTTTAAATAAAAACTTTTTTGACTGTGAATCATCAGTCTGCTAGAGCCACTGAATTGCAGTTGCTGGCCTGCCAGCGTGTGTGCCAGGCCCACTTGCCAACTACTGCCACCAATCATATTTCTTATAACAGTATTGTAAATATTTAAAATAAAAACTTTTTTGACTGTGAAACATCAGTCATCTAGTGTAATCTAATTGCAGTTGCCTTCCTCCCAGCATGTGTGCAAGGCCCACTTGCCAACTAGTGCCCCCAATCATATTTGTTATAACAGTTTTGAAAATATTTAAAATAAAAACTTTTTTGACTGTGAATCATCAGTCTGCTAGTGCAATTGAATTGCAGTTGCCTGCCTGCCAGCGTGTGTGCCAGGCCCACTTGCCAACTAGTGCCACCAATCATATTTGTTCTAACAGTATTGTAAATATTTAAAATAAAACATTTTTAGACTGTGAATCATCAGTCTGCTAGTGCAATTGAATTGCAGTTTCCTGCCTGCCAGAGTGTGTGCCAGGCCCACTAGCCAACTAGTGCCACCAATCATATTTGTTGTAACAATATTGTAAATATTTTAAATAAAAACTTTTTTGACTGTGAATCATCAGTCTGCTAGTGCAATTGAATTGCAGTTGCCTGCCTGCCAGCGTGTGTGCCAGGCCCACTTGCCAACTAGTGCCACCAATCATATTTGTTAAAACAGTAGTGTAAATATTTTAAATAAAAACTTTTTTGACTGTGAATCATCAGTCTGCTAGTGCAATTGAATTGCAGTTGCCTGCCTGCCAGCGTGTGTGCCAGGCCCACTTGCCAACTAGTGCCACCAATCATATTTGTTATAACAGTATTGTAAATATTTAAAATAAAAACTTTTTTGACTGAGAAACATCAGTCATCTAGTGTAATCTAATTGCAGTTGCCTTCCTCCCAGCGTGTGAGCCAGGCCCACTTGCCAACTAGTGCCACCAATCATATTTGTTATAACAGTATTGTAAATATTTTTTAAAAAATATTTTTTGACTGTGAAAGATCAGTCTGCTAGTGTAATCTAATTGAAGTTGCCTGCCTGCCAGCGTGTGTGCCAGGCCCACTTGCTGCCAACTATTGCCACCAATCATATTTGTTATAACAGTTTTCAAAATATTTAAAATCAAAACTTTTTTGACTGTGAATCATCAGTCTGCTAGTGCAATTGAATTGCAGTTGCCTGCCTGCCAGCGTTTGTGCCAGGCCGACTTGCCAACTAGTGCCACCAATCATATTTGTTATAACAGTATTGTAAATATTTAAAATAAAAACTTTTTTTACTGAGAAACATCAGTCATCTAGTGTAATCTAATTGCAGTTGCCTTCCTCCCAGCGTGTGTGCCAGGCCCACTTGCCAACTAGTGCCACCAATCATATTTGTTATAACAGTATTGTAAATATTTTTAAAAAAATATTTATTGACTGTGAAAGATCAGTCTGCTAGTGTAATCTAATTGAAGTTGCCTGCCTGCCAGCGTGTGTGCCAGGCCCACTTGCTGCCAACTATTGCCACCAATCATATTTGTTATAACAGTTTTCAAAATATTTAAAATCAAAACTTTTTTGACTGTGAATCATCAGTCTGCTAGTGCAATTGAATTGCAGTTGCCTGCCTGCCAGCGTGTGTGCCAGGCCCACTTGCCAACTAGTGCCACCAATCATATTTGTTATAACAGTATTGTAAATATTTAAAATAAAAACTTTTTGACTGAGAAACATCAGTCATCTAGTGTAATCTAATTGCAGTTGCCTTCCTCCCAGTGTGTGTGCCAGGCCCACTTGCCAACTAGTGCCACCAATCATATTTGTTATAACAGTATTGTAAATATTTAAAAAAAAATATTTTTTGACTGTGAAAGATCAGTCTGCTAGTGTAATCTAATTGAAGTTGCCTGCCTGCCTGCCAGCGTGTGTGCCAGGCCCACTTGCTGCCAACTATTGCCACCAATCATATTTGTTATAACAGTTTTGAAAATATTTAAAATCAAAACTTTTTTGACTGTGAATCATCAGTCTGCTAGTGCAATTGAATTGCAGTTTCCTGCCTGCCAGAGTGTGTGCCAGGCCCACTAGCCAACTAGTGCCACCACTCATATTTGTTGTAACAGTATTGTAAATATTTTAAATAAAAACTTTTTTGACTGTGAATCATCAGTCTGCTAGAGCCACTGAATTGCAGTCGCCTGCCTGCCAGCGTGTGTGCCAGGCCCACTTGCCAACTAGTGCCACCAATCATATTTGTTATAACAGTATTGTAAATATTTAAAATAAAAACTTTTTTGACTGTGAAACATCAGTCATCTAGTGTAATCTAATTGCAGTTGCCTTCCTCCCAGCGTGTGTGCAAGGCCCACTTGCCAACTAGTGCCACCAATCATATTTGTTATAACAGTAGTGTAAATATTTTAAATAAAAACTTTTTTGACTGTGAATCATCAGTCTGCTAGTGCAATTGAATTGCAGTTGCCTGCCTGCCAGCGTGTGTGCCAGGCCCACTTGCCAACTAGTGCCACCAATCATATTTGTTATAACAGTATTGTAAATATTTAAAATAAAAACTTTTTTGACTGAGAAACATCAGTCATCTAGTGTAATCTAATTGCAGTTGCCTTCCTCCCAGCGTGTGAGCCAGGCCCACTTGCCAACTAGTGCCACAATTCATATTTGTTATAACAGTATTGTAAATATTTTTAAAAAAATATTTTTTGACTGTGAAAGATCAGTCTGCTAGTGTAATCTAATTGAAGTTGCCTGCCTGCCAGCGTGTGTGCCAGGCCCACTTGCTGCCAACTATTGCCACCAATCATATTTGTTATAACAGTTTTCAAAATATTTAAAATCAAAACTTTTTTGACTGTGAATCATCAGTCTGCTAGTGCAATTGAATTGCAGTTGCCTGCCTGCCAGCGTGTGTGCCAGGCCGACTTGCCAACTAGTGCCACCAATCATATTTGTTATAACAGTATTGTAAATATTTAAAATAAAAACTTTTTTTACTGAGAAACATCAGTCATCTAGTGTAATCTAATTGCAGTTGCCTTCCTCCCAGCGTGTGTGCCAGGCCCACTTGCCAACTAGTGCCACCAATCATATTTGTTATAACAGTATTGTAAATATTTTTAAAAAAATATTTATTGACTGTGAAAGATCAGTCTGCTAGTGTAATCTAATTGAAGTTGCCTGCCTGCCAGCGTGTGTGCCAGGCCCACTTGCTGCCAACTATTGCCACCAATCATATTTGTTATAACAGTTTTCAAAATATTTAAAATCAAAACTTTTTTGACTGTGAATCATCAGTCTGCTAGTGCAATTGAATTGCAGTTGCCTGCCTGCCAGCGTGTGTGCCAGGCCCACTTGCCAACTAGTGCCACCAATCATATTTGTTATAACAGTATTGTAAATATTTAAAATAAAAACTTTTTGACTGAGAAACATCAGTCATCTAGTGTAATCTAATTGCAGTTGCCTTCCTCCCAGTGTGTGTGCCAGGCCCACTTGCCAACTAGTGCCACCAATCATATTTGTTATAACAGTATTGTAAATATTTAAAAAAAAATATTTTTTGACTGTGAAAGATCAGTCTGCTAGTGTAATCTAATTGAAGTTGCCTGCCTGCCAGCGTGTGTGCCAGGCCCACTTGCTGCCAACTATTGCCACCAATCATATTTGTTATAACAGTTTTGAAAATATTTAAAATCAAAACGTTTTTGACTGTGAATCATCAGTCTGCTAGTGCAATTGAATTGCAGTTGCCTGCCTGCCAGTGTGTGTGCCAGGCCCACTTGCCAACTACTGCCACCAATCATATTTGTTCTAACAGTATTGTAAATATTTAAAATAAAACATTTTTAGACTGTGAATCATCAGTCTGCTAGTGCAATTGAATTGCAGTTTCCTGCCTGCCAGAGTGTGTGCCAGGCCCACTAGCCAACTAGTGCCACCACTCATATTTGTTGTAACAGTATTGTAAATATTTTAAATAAAAACTTTTTTGACTGTGAATCATCAGTCTGCTAGAGCCACTGAATTGCAGTTGCCTGCCTGCCAGCGTGTGTGCCAGGCCCACTTGCCAACTACTGCCACCAATCATATTTCTTATAACAGTATTGTAAATATTTAAAATAAAAACTTTTTTGACTGTGAAACATCAGTCATCTAGTGTAATCTAATTGCAGTTGCCTTCCTCCCAGCGTGTGTGCAAGGCCCACTTGCCAACTAGTGCCACCAATCATATTTGTTATAACAGTTTTGAAAATATTTAAAATAAAAACTTTTTTGACTGTGAATCATCAGTCTGCTAGTGCAATTGAATTGCAGTTGCCTGCCTGCCAGCGTGTGTGCCAGGCCCACTTGCCAACTAGTGCCACCAATCATATTTGTTCTAACAGTATTGTAAATATTTAAAATAAAACATTTTTAGACTGTGAATCATCAGTCTGCTAGTGCAATTGAATTGCAGTTTCCTGCCTGCCAGAGTGTGTGCCAGGCCCACTAGCCAACTAGTGCCACCAATCATATTTGTTGTAACAGTATGGTAAATATTTTAAATAAAAACTTTTTTGACTGTGAATCATCAGTCTGCTAGTGCAATTGAATTGCAGTTGCCTGCCTGCCAGCGTGTGTGCCAGGCCCACTTGCCAACTAGTGCCACCAATCATATTTGTTATAACAGTAGTGTAAATATTTTAAATAAAAACTTTTTTGACTGTGAATCATCAGTCTGCTAGTGCAATTGAATTGCAGTTGCCTGCCTGCCAGCGTGTGTGCCAGGCCCACTTGCCAACTAGTGCCACCAATCATATTTGTTATAACAGTATTGTAAATATTTAAAATAAAAACTTTTTTGACTGAGAAACATCAGTCATCTAGTGTAATCTAATTGCAGTTGCCTTCCTCCCAGCGTGTGTGCCAGGCCCACTTGCCAACTAGTGCCACCAATCATATTTGTTATAACAGTATTGTAAATATTTTTAAAAAAATATTTTTTGACTGTGAAAGATCAGTCTGCTAGTGTAATCTAATTGAAGTTGCCTACCTGCCAGCGTGTGTGCCAGGCCCACTTGCTGCCAACTATTGCCACCAATCATATTTGTTATAACAGTTTTCAAAATATTTAAAATCAAAACTTTTTTGACTGTGAATCATCAGTCTGCTAGTGCAATTGAATTGCAGTTGCCTGCCTGCCAGCGTGTGTGCCAGACCCACTTGCCAACTAGTGCCACCAATCATATTTGTTATAACAGTATTGTAAATATTTAAAATAAAAACTTTTTTGACTGAGAAACATCAGTCATCTAGTGTAATCTAATTGCAGTTGCCTTCCTCCCAGCGTGTGTGCTAGGCCCACTTGCCAACTAGTGCCACCAATCATATTTGTTATAACAGTATTGTAAATATTTTAAAAAAAATATTTTTTGACTGTGAAAGATCAGTCTGCTAGTGTAATCTAATTGAAGTTGCCTGCCTGCCAGCGTGTGTGCCAGGCCCACTTGCTGCCAACTATTGCCACCAATCATATTTGTTATAACAGTTTTCAAAATATTTAAAATCAAAACTTTTTTGACTGTGAATCATCAGTCTGCTAGTGCAATTGAATTGCAGTTGCCTGCCTGCCAGCGTGTGTGCCAGGCCCACTTGCCAACTAGTGCCACCAGTCATATTTGTTCTAACAGTATTGTAAATATTTAAAATAAAACATTTTTAGACTGTGAATCATCAGTCTGCTAGTGCAATTGAATTGCAGTTTCCTGCCTGCCAGAGTGTCTGCCAGGCCCACTAGCCAACTAGTGCCACCAATCATATTTGTTGTAACAGTATTGTAAATATTTTAACCCTTTAAGGACACAGCTTTCAGTTTGCTCAATTGTTTTATGACGGAAAAATTCCGTCATATGTCCTTAAGAGGTTAAATAAAAACTTTTTTGACTGTGAATAATCAGTCTGCTAGAGCCATTGAATTGCAGTTGCCTGCCTGCCAGCGTGTGTGCCAGGCCCACTTGCCAACTACTGCCACCAATCATATTTGTTATAACAGTATTGTAAATATTTAAAATAAAAACTTTTTTGACTGTGAAACATCAGTCATCTAGTGTAATCTAATTGCAGTTGTCTTCCTCCCAGCGTGTGTGCAAGGCCCACTTGCCAACTAGTGCCACCAATCATATTTGTTATAACAGTTTTGAAAATATTTAAAATCAAAACTTTTTTGACTGTGAATCATCAGTCTGCTAGTGCAATTGAATTGCAGTTGCCTGCCTGCCAGCGTGTGTGCCAGGCCCACTTGCCAACTAGTGCCACCAATCATATTTGTTCTAACAGTATTGTAAATATTTAAAATAAAACATTTTTAGACTGTGAATCATCAGTCTGCTAGTGCAATTGAATTGCAGTTTCCTGCCTGCCAGAGTGTGTGCCAGGCCCACTAGCCAACTAGTGCCACCAATCATATTTGTTGTAACAGTATTGTAAATATTTTAAATAAAAACTTTTTTGACTGTGAATCATCAGTCTGCTAGAGCCATTGAATTGCAGTTGCCTGCCTGCCAGCGTGTGTGCCAGGCCCACTTGCCAACTACTGCCACCAATCATATTTGTTATAACAGTATTGTAAATATTTAAAATAAAAACTTTTTTGACTGTGAAACATCAGTCATCTAGTGTAATCTAATTGCAGTTGCCTTCCTCCCAGCGTGTGTGCAAGGCCCACTTGCCAACTAGTGCCACCAATCATATTTGTTATAACAGTTTTGAAAATATTTAAAATAAAAACTTTTTTGACTGTGAATCATCAGTCTGCTAGTGCAATTGAATTGCAGTTGCCTGCCTGCCAGCGTGTGTGCCAGGCCCACTTGCCAACTAGTGCCACCAATCATATTTGTTATAACAGTATTTTAAATATTTTTTAAAAAAACTTTTTTGACTGTAAAGCATCAGTCAGCTAGTGTAATCTAATTGCAGTTGCCTTCCTCCCAGTGTGTGTGCCAGGCCCACTTGCTAACTATTGCCACCAATCATATTTGTTATAACAGTAGTGTAAATATTTACAATAAAAACTTTTTTGAATGTGAATCATCAGTCTGCTAGTGCAATTGAATTGCAGTTGCCTGCCTGCCAGCATGTGTGCCAGGCTCACTTGCCAACTAGTGCCTCCAATCATATTTGTTATTACAGTAGTGTTAATATTTAAAATTAAAACTTTTTTGACTGTGAATCATCAGTCTGCTAGTGTAATCTAATTGCAGTTGCCTTCCTCCCAGCGTGTGTGCCAGGCCCACTTGCCAACTAGTGCCACCAATCATATTTGTTGTCACAGTACTTTTAATATTTAAAAAATAAACATTTTTGACTTTGAAACATCAGTCTGTTTTTTTCTGTCAGGCTCACAGCGTATACTGTGCCCACTTGCCCAGTGCCACCACTCATAGTTTGTTTAATAGTATAGTAAGTGTACATTTAAAAAATCGCAGGTGCCATCGTGGTCATGGTGCTGTGATTCCTTTAGACCCTACAAATATGCACATTGTTCAGAGGCCAGGTGCCAGGGACGCGAAAAGTTCTGAGGAGGACCTAGTTGAATGGCTAACACAGGACACCCAATCTTCTACAGCTTCCGCTCCTAGTCCTAACCTTGACGCACCATCCACCTCCAGCTGTGCTTAAGGCACCTCTCAAGTGACCAGTGCCACTCGCCCGCTTGTTGCCACCACTAACACTAGCACCACAGCCGCTTCACTTGATCTGTCAGAGGAGTTATTGACACATCAGTTGGAAGAAATGAGTGATGCGCAACCATCATTGACAGAGGATGTAGATAACAGTGATATGTCTCAGTCAGGCAGCATTACAGACATGGAGGTACGGTGTGATGATGATGATGATGTTGTACCCGCTGCTGCTTCCTTTGTTGATGTGTCAGATACAAGTGAAGCGGTTGATGATGATGTGTCCGTGGATTTCACATGGGTGCCTGCTAGAAGAGAAGAAGAAGAGGGGGAAAGTTCAGATGGGGAGACAGAGAGGAGGAGACAAGTTGGAAGCAGGGGGAGGTTGTCGCAAGGAGCTAGTGGCACAGTCAGACAGAATGCATCGGCACCCGGGGTCAGCCAGACAGCACGCCGACGCCAATCAACGCATGCTGTTGACACCACCAGAATGCCGTCATCGCAGAGCTCAGCAGTGTGGCATTTTTTTGTGTCTGCCTCTCACAACAGTGATGCCATTTGCAACCTGTGCCAAAAGAAACTCCAACACCCACCTAGGTACAACTGCTTTGCGAAGGCACATGGTGTCACATCACAAACGCCGATGGGAAGAACACATGAGTAGAAGCAGCACACAAACTCAAAGCTGCCCTCCTCCTCCTGATCCAGCATCTTCAGCCACGTCAACCACTGCTGTCCTCCTTGCCCCCTCTCAACCATCCTCCACTCAGTCTCTCTTACGTAGCAGTTCCTGGTCATCTGCCCACAGTCAGGTGTCTGTCAAGGACATGTTTGAGCGTAAGAAGCCAATTTCCCAAAGTCACCCCCTTGTCCGGCGTCTGACAGCAGGCTTGTCTGAACTCTTAGCCCGCCAGCTTTTACCATACAAGCTGGTGGAGTCTGAGGCTTTCAAAAAATTTGTATCTATTTGGACACCACAGTGGAAGGTACCTGGCCGAAATTCCTTTTCACAAAAGGCAATCCCAAACCTGTACTCCATATGACCACTGATAGCTGGTCTGCAAAGCATGGTCAGGGCAGGTATATCACCTACACTGCACATTGGGTAAACCTGCTGATGGCTGACAAGCATGGAATGTGTTGCTCTGCAGAGGAGTTGGTGACACCGCCACAACTTGCAGGCAGGCCTACTGCTACCTCCTCTACTCCTCCTACTCCATCCTCTTCCATAACCTCTTCTTCAGCTGAGTATTCTTCTGCTGCTGCGTCTTCCTCCACATCAACGGCACCCCCCCAGCTCCCCAGGTACTATTCAACATCCCGGATACGGCAGTGTCACGCCGTCTTGGGGTTGACTTGCCTGAAAGCCGAGAGTCACACCACATCAGCACTCCTGTCTGCACCAACTGGAGATTGGCAAGGTTGTTTCTGACAATGGAAGTAATTTGGTGGCGGCATTGAAATTGGGCAAGTTGACACATGTGCCGTGCATGGCACATGTGTGTAATCTGATTGTACAATGCTTTTGCATAAGTACCCAGGCTTACAGGACATCCTGAAGCAGGCCAGGAAGGTGTTTGGCCATTTCAGGCATTCCTACATGGCCATGGCGCACTTGTCTGATATCCAGCGTCAAAACAACCTGCCAGTGACGCGCTTGATTTGCGACAGCCCAACATGGTGGAATTCAACACTCCTAATGTTCGACCGCCTACTCCAACAAGAAAAAGCTGTTAATTAGTATTTGTATGACAGGGGTGCTAGGACAGCCTCTGGGGAGCTGGAGATTTTTTTTCCAAATTACTGGACGCTCATGTGCAATGCCTGTAGGCTCATGTGTCCTTTTGAGGAGGTGACAAACCTTGTCAGTCGCACCGAAGGCACCATCAGCGACATAATACCATTTGGTTTCTTCCTGGAGCATGCCCTGCGAAGAGTGCTGGATCAGGCTGTAGATGAGCGTGAAGAGGAAGAGGAAGAGTTGTGGTGTCCATCACCACCAGAAACAGCCATATCAGCATTGCTTGCTGGACCTGCAGTAACGCAGGAAGAGGATTGTGAGGAAGAGGAGTCAGAGGAGGAATGTGGCTTTGAGGAGGAGGAGGAGGAGGAAGACCAAGCACAACAGGCATCCCAGGGTGCTTGTTGTTGTCACCTATCTGGTACCCGTGGTGTTGTACATGGCTGGGGGGAAGAAGATACCTTCAGTGACATCAGTGAGGATGAGGAACGGTACATGATTAGCTCGGCATCCAACCTTGTGCAAATGGGGTCTTTCATGCTGTCGTGCCTGTTGAGGGACCCTCATATAAAAAAGCTGAAGGAGAACGACCTGTACTGGGTGTCCACGCTACTAGACCCCCGGTATAAGCATAAAGTGACTGAAATGTGACCAAATTCCCTCAAGTCGGAAAGGATGGAGCAGTTCCAAAATAAATTAAAAACTATGCTTTACACAGAGTATAAGGGTGATGTCACAGCACAACGGGAATCTAACAGGGGAAGAGATGAAAGTAATCCTCCTCCTCCTCCCATGACCACGGTGTCAAGGACAGGACGCTTTCCTGATGTGTTGTTGATTGAGGACATGCGGACCTTTTTAACTCCTATGCATCGCCAGAGCCTTTCGGGATCCAGCCTCAGAGAAAGACTCAACTGACAGGTAGCAGACTACCTAGCATTAACTGCGGATCTCGACACTCTGAGGAGTGATGGACCCCTTGACTACTGGGTGTGCAGGCTTGACCTGTGGCCTGAGCTATTCCAATTTGCAATCGAACTTCTGGCCTGCCCCGCTTCAAGTGTCCTGTCAGAAAGGACCTTCAGTGCAGCAGGAGGTTTTGTCACTGAGAAGAGGGCAATACATTTAAGTAAAAAAGGCCTGATGATGAGATGAGCTGCCTTGGGCTACAAATGGTACACACGCTGGCGTATTTTTTCTTAGAATGCAGGATGACTTGCGTGACTTATCCGCCAACAACTAGTGTTCAAGCCGCAAGGTTTTAGGGCACTTTCTAACTGTTTTACAAACATCAATTTTTCTGGCCGCTGCTACAGCAGCGGCTGCAACAATACCGGATTTTTCAAGCATTTGGACATGCCTAATTTTTCTGGCCTCTGGTGCTGCACTGTGGCTACAAAACCCAAACCAAAAACAGCACATAACAGTGATGAAACTGTTAAGAATTGTACTCAGTTATTAACACACCACTCATATCTGGTGGCACAGTAGATTGCACGTGCAGTGCCCCAAATTTGAAGTAGGAGGACCGACCAAGCATCTTTTTCCATCTCACGGTTCCGAAAAATTATCTATGGGTTCCTAAAAACGATGCCATACCTGTACTCGATTGTGCAAAAGGATGTTATATGTGGTGTTTCATGCTGTTGTGCCTGTTGAGGGTCATGGACTATCTATATAAAAAGGCTGAAGGAGAACGACCTGTACTGGGTGTCCAAGTATGGTTTTTTGTTCAATTTCCCGGTTCCTAAAAATTATCTCCGGGTTACTAAAATCAATGCCATATCTGTAATCTATTGTGCAAAAGGATGGCATATGTGGTGTTTCATGCTGTTTTTTCTGTTGAGGGTCCTGGAACTTCGTCTAAAAAGGCTGAAGGAGAACGACCTGTACTGGGTGTCCAAGCATCTTTTTCCATCTCCCGGTTCCTAAAAATTATCTCCGGGTTCCTAAAATGGATGCAATACCTGTACTCTATTGTTCAAAATGATGGCATATGTGGTGTTTCATGCTATTGTTTCTGTTGAGGTTCCTGGACCCTCGTATAAAAAGGCTGAAGGAGAAAGAAGTGTACTGGGTGTCCAAGCATGTTTTTTGTTCAATTTCACGGTTCCTAAAAATTATCTCTGGGTTCCTAAAATTGATGCCATACCTGTACTGGATTGTTCAAAAGGATGGCATATGTGGTGTTTCATGCTGTTGTTTCTGTTGAGGGTCCGGGACCCTCGTATAAAAAGGCTGAAGGAGACTGAAGTGTACTGGGTGTCCAAGCATGATTTTGTTCAATTTCCCGGTTCCTAAAAATTATTTCCGGGTACTAAAATTGATGCCATACCTGTACTGGATTATTCAAAAGGATGGCATATGTGGTGTTTCATGCTGTTGTTTCTGTTGAGGGTCCGGGACCCTCATATAAAAAGGCTGAAGGAGAAAGAAGTGTACTGGTTGTCCAAGCATCTTTTTCCATCTTCCGGTTCCTAAAAATTATCTCCGGGTTCCTAAAATAGATGACAAACCTGTACTCTATTGTTCAAAAGGATGGCATATGCGGTGTTTCATGCTGTTGTTTCTGTTGAGGGTCCTGGACCCTCGTATAAAAATGCTGAAGGAGAACGACCTGTACTGGTTGTCCAAGCATCTTTTTCCATCTTCCGGTTCCTAAAAATTATCTCCGGGTTCCTAAAATCGATGCCATACCTGTACTGGATTGTTCAAAAGGATGGCATATGTGGTGTTTCATGCTGTTGTTTCTGTTGAGGGTCCTGGACCCTCGTATAAAAAGGCTGAAGGAGAACAACCTGTACTGGTTGTCCAAGCATGTTTTTTGTTCAATTTCCCGGTTCCTAAAAATTATCTCCGGGTTTCTAAAATCGATGCCATACCTGTACTGGATTGTTCAAAAGGATGGCATATGTGGTGTTTCATGCTGTTGTTTTTGTTGAGGGTCCGGGACCCTCGTATAAAAAGGCTGAAAGAGAAAGAAGTGTACTGGGTGTCCAAGCATGTTTTTTGTTCAATTTCCCGGTTCCTAAAAATTATCTCCGAGTTTCTAAAATCGATGCCATACCTGTACTCTATTGTTCAAAAGGATGGCATATGTGGTGTTTCATGCTGTTGTTTCTGTTGAGGGTCCTGGACCCTCGTATAAAAAGGCTGAAGGAGAACAACCTGTACTGGGTGTCCAAGCATCTTTTTCCATCTCCCGGTTGCTAAAAATTATCTTCGGGTTCCTAAAATCAATGCCATACCTGTACTCTATTGTTCAAAAGGATGGCATATGTGGTGTTTCATGCTGTTGTTTCTGTTGAGGGTCCTGGACCCTCGTATAAAAAGGCTGAAGGAGAACAACCTGTACTGGGTGTCCAAGCATCTTTTTCCATCTCCCGGTTCCTAAAAATTATCTCCGGGTTCCTAAAATCAATGCCATCCCTGTACTCTATTGTGCTAAAGGATGGCATATGTGGTGTTTCATGGTGCTGTTTCTGTTGAGGGTCGGGGACCCTCGTCTAAAAAGGCTGAAGGAGAACGACCTGTACTGGGTGTCCAAGCATCTTTTTCCATCTCCCGGTTCCTAAAAATTATCTCCGGGTTCCTAAAATCAATCCCATACAGGTACTCTATTGTGCAAAAGGATGGCATATGTGGTGTTTTATGCTGTTGTGCCTGTTGAGGGTCGGGGACATCCGTATAAAAAGGCTGAAAGAGAACAACCTGTACTGGGTGTCCAAGCATCTTTTTCCATCTCCCGGTTCCTAAAAATTATCTCCGGGTTTTTAAAATCGATGCCATCCCTGTACTCTATTGTGCAAAAGCATGGCATATGTGGTATTTCATGCTGTTGTGCCTGTTGAGGGTCGGGGACACCTGTCTAAAAAGGCTGAAAGAGAACGACCTGTACTGGGTGTCCAAACATCTTTTTGCATCTCCCGGATGTAGCGTTACTCCACTAGGGGGTCTCCCTTCCTCTGTCCAAACCCAGGGGTGGCCACCATATAGTGGGACCAGAGATATAGTTGCTGAGACTGGGGTCAAGCCAGCGGGTGTATCTCCCGCAGCTGGGCTGGTCTCAGTGGACTCCCAGTCAGGTAGCATCCTTTCTGCACTGCAGCTCTTTCTTGGCAGGTATCTTCCCCTCTGCCAGTCTGCTTCTAGGCAGGAATAAATACCCCTGCCAGGCTGCTTCTTGGCAGGAATTGATCCTTCTGCCTCCAAATAGTGGGACCAGGGCTATCGTGGCTGAGACCGGGGTCAAGCCAGCGGCTGTATCTCCCCCAGCTGGGCTGGTCTCAGTGGGCTCCCAGGCAGGTAGCGTCCCCTCTGCCTCACTGCACACTTCCAGCAGGTATCCTGCCCTCTGGTTTCTTATAGGCATGAATCGATCCCTCTGCCTTGCTGCTCCTTTCAGGCAGGCCAGCTCTTTGCATACAGGCCCACAGACTCTGTAACAGATCTCTTTTGCAGGGAGAGGTGCAGCCAGAATGCAGGGTCAGAACCTCGGCAACTGGTATACCTGAAAGAATCAAACAGCACAAAAAGTAAATCCCGGACCCCAACCTGTACTCGATTATGCAAAAGGAAGTAACCTTACCATGGGTGTCAGCCCGCATGTCTTATTGTTATACTCTGTCACTGAAATTATATATCTATAAAATCTATCTATCTATTTATCTATCTAATCTATCTATCTAACTCTCAATAGTATCTATCAAATATATATTGCATCTATCAATCTCTGTATTGTCACAACCTCTACAACTGGTATACTTGATTGTGCAAAAGGAAGTAACCTTACCATGGTTCCCTGACCGCACGTCTTGTAATACTCTGTCATTGAAATGATATATCTATCAAATCTATCTATCTATTTATCTATCTAATCTATCGATCTATCTAATCTATCTATCAATAGTATCTATCAAATATATATTGCATCTATCGATCTCTGTATTTCTTATCTATAAAATGTATATTGCATCTTTTGATCTGTCTTGCTGCTCCTTTCAGGCAGGCCAGCTCTTTGCATACAGGCCCACAGACTCTGAAACAGATCCCTCTTTTAGGGAGAGGTGCAGCCATAATGCAGGGTCAGAACCTCTGCAACTGGTATACTTGATTGTGCAAAAGGAAGTAACCTTACCATGAGTCCCAAAGGCATGTCTTGTTGTTATATTTGGTGAGGGTAATCAGGCAGGCCGTATAGACCTCCCCCGATAGTGGGAGTAAAAGGGATTAAAGTGCTAAGAATAGTACTAATATAAACACAACCTAGTTACCATGGGTCCCAGACCGCATGTCTTGTTGTTATATTTGGTCAGGGTAATCATGAACGCCGTATAGACCTCCCCCGACAGGGGGAGTAAAAGGGATTAAAGTGCTAGGAATAGTACTAATATAAACACAACCTAGTTACCATGGGTCCCAGGCCGCATGTCTTATTATTATATTTTGTCAGGGTAATCATGCAGGCCATATAGACTTCCCCCGATAGGGTGAGTAACAGGTATTAAACTAATAAGAACAGTACTACTTAACACAACCTAGTTACCATGGGTCCCAGACTGCATGTCTTGTTGTTTTATTTGGTCAGGGTAATCAGGCAGGCCATATAGACCTCCCCCAATAGATGGAGTAAAAGGGATTAAAGTGCTAAGAATAGTATTAATATAAACACAACCTAGTTACCATGGGTCCCAGACCGCATGTCTTGTTGTTATATTTGGTGAGGGTAATCAGGCAGGCCGTATAGACCTCCCTCGATAGGGGGAGTTACAGGGATTAAAGTGCTAAGAATAGTACTACTTAAAACACAATCTAGTTACCATGGGTCCCAGACCGCATGTCTTATTTTTATATTTTGTCAGGGTAATCATGCAGGCCATATAGACCTCCCCTGATAGAGGGAGTAACAGGGATTAAAGTGCTAAGAATAGTACTACTTAACACAACCTAGTTACCATGGGTTCCAGACCGCATGTCTTATTATTATATTTTGTCAGGGTAATCATGCAGGCCATATAGACCTCCCCCAATAGTGGGAGTAACAGGGATTAAAGTGCTAAGAATAGTACTACTTAACACAACCTAGTTACCATGGGTCCCAGACCGCATGTCTTATTATTATATTTTGTCAGGGTAATCATGCAGACCATATAGACCTCCCCCGATAGGGGGAGTAACATGGATTAAAGTGCTAAGAATAGTACTACTTAACACAACCTAGTTACCATGGGTCCCAGACCGCATGTCTTATTATATTTTGTCAGGGTAATCATGCAGGCCATATAGACCTCCCCCGATAGGGGGAGTAACAGGGATTAAAGTGCTAAGAATAGTACTACTTAAAACAACCTAGTTACCATGGGTCCCAGACCGCATGTCTTATTATTATATTTTGTCAGGGTAATCATGCAGGCCATATAGACCTCCCTCGATAGGGGGAGTAACAGATATTAAACTGCTAAGAACAGTACTACTTAACACAACCTAGTTACCATGGGTCCCAGCTCGCATATCTTGTTGTTATACTTTGTAAGGGTAATCATGCAGGCCATATAGACCTCCCCCAATAGGGGGAGTAACAGGGATTAAAGTGCTAAGAATAGTACTACTTAACACAACCTAGTTACCATGGGTTCCAGACCGCATGTCTTGTTGTTATATTTGGTGAGGGTAATCAGGCAGGCCGTATAGACCTCCCCAAATAGGGGGAGTAAAAGGGATTAAAGTGCTAAGAATAGTACTAATATAAACACAACCTAGTTACCATGGGTCCCAGCCCGAATGTCTTGATGTTATATTTGGTGAGGGTAATCAGGCAGGCCATATAGACCTCCCCTGATAGGGGGAGTTACAGGGATTAAAGTGCTAAGAATAGTACTACTTAAAATACAACCTAGTTACCATGGGTCCCAGACCACATGTCTTATTATTATATTTTGTCAGGGTAATCATGCAGGCCATATACACCTCCGCCGATAGGGGGAGTAACAGGGATTAAAGTGCTAAGAATAGTATTACTTAACACAACCTAGTTACCATGGGTCCCAGACCGCATGTCTTGTTGTTATATTTGGTGAGGGTAATCAGGCAGTCCAAATAGACCTCCCCCGATAGGGGGAGTAAAAGGGATTAAAGTGCTAAGAAAAGTACTAATATAAACACAACCTAGTTACCATGGGTCCCAGACCGCATGTCTTATTATTATATTTTGTCAGGGTAATCATGCAGGACATATAGACCTCCCCCGATAGGGTGAGTAACAAGTATTAAACTAATAAGAACAGTACTACTTAACACAACCTAGTTACCATGGGTTCCAAACCACATGTCTTGTTGTTATATTTGGTGAGGGTTATCAGGCATGCCGTATAGACCTTCCCCGATAGGTGGAGTAAAAGGGATTAAAGTGCTAAGAATAGTACTACTTAACACAACCTAGTTACTATGGGTCCCAGACTGCATGTCTTATTATTATATTTTGTCAGGGTAATCATGCAGGCCATATAGACCTCCCCCGATAGGGTGAGTAACAGGTATTAAACTAATAAGAACAGTACTACTTAACACAACCTAGTTACCATGGGTTCCAGACTGCATGTCTTGTTGTTATATTTGGTGAGGGTAATCAGGCAGGCCGTATAGACCTCCCTCGATAGGGGGAGTTACAGGGATTAAAGTGCTAAGAATAGTATTACTTAAAACACAACCTAGTTACCATGGGTCCCAGACCGCATGTCTTATTATTATATTTTGTCAGGGTAATCATGCAGGCCATATAGACCTCCCCTGATAGAGGGAGTAAAAGGGATTAAAGTGCTAAGAATAGTATGACTTAACACAACCTAGTTACCATGGGTCCCAGACCGCATGTCTTTTTATTATATTTTTTCAGGGTAATCATGCAGGCCATATAGACCTCCCCCAATAGTGGGAGTAACAGGGATTAAAGTGCTAAGAATAGTACTACTTAACACAACCTAGTTACCATGGGTCCCAGACCGCATGTCTTATTATTATATTTTGTCAGGGTAATCATGCAGACCATATAAACCTCCCCCGATAGGGGGAGTAACAGGGATTAAAGTGCTAAGAATAGTACTACTTAACACAACCTTACCATGGGTGTCAGACCGCATGTCTTATTATTATATTTTGTCAGGGTAATCATGCAGGCCATATAGACCTCCCCTGATAGGGGGAGTAACAGGGATTAAAGTGCTAAGAATAGTACGACTTAACACAACTTAGTTACCATGGGTCCCAGACCGCATGTCTTATTATTATATTTTTTCAGGGTAATCATGCAGGCCATATAGACCTCCCCCAATAGCGGGAGTAACAGGGATTAAAGTGCTAAGAATAGTACTACTTAACACAACCTAGTTACCATGGGTCCCAGACCGCATGTCTTATTATTATATTTTGTCAGGGTAATCATGCAGACCATATAGACCTCCCCCGATAGGGGGAGTAACAGGGATTAAAGTGCTAAGAATAGTACTACTTAACACAACCTTACCATGGGTGTCAGACCGCATGTCTTATTATTATATTTTGTCAGGGTAATCATGCAGGCCATATAAACCTCCCCCGATAGGGGGAGTAACAGGGATTAAAGTGCTAAGAATAGTACTACTTAACACAACCTTACCATGGGTGTCAGACCGCATGTCTTATTATTATATTTTGTCAGGGTAATCATGCAGGCCATATAGACCTCCCCTGATAGGGGGAGTAACAGGGATTAAAGTGCTAAGAATAGTACTACTTAACACAACCTAGTTACCATGGGTCCCAGACCGCATGTCTTATTATTATATTTTGTCAGGGTAATCATGCAGGCCATATAGACCTCCCCCGATAGGGGGAGTAATTAAACTGCTAAGAACAGTACTACTTAACTTAACCTAGTTACCATGGGTCCCAGACCGCATGTCTTGTTGTTATACTTTGTCAGGGTAATCATGTAGGCCATATAGACCTCCCCCAATAGGGGGAGTAACAGGGATTACAGTGCTAAGAATAGTACTACTTAACACAACCTAGTTACCATGGGTCCCAGACCGCATGTCTTGTTGTTATACTTTGTCAGGGTAATCAGGCAGGCCATATAGACCTCCCCCAATAGGGGGAGTAACAGGGATTAAAGTGCTAAGAATACTACTACTTAACACAACCTAGTTACCATGGGTTCCAGACCGCATGTCTTGTTGTTATATTTGGTGAGGGTAATCAGGCAGGCCGTATAGACCTCCCCCAATATGGGGAGTAAAAGGGATTAAAGTGCTAAGAATAGTACTAATATAAACACTACCTAGTTACCATGGGTCCCAGACCGCATGCCTTGATGTTATATTTGGTGAGGGTAATCAGGCAGGCCATATAGACCTCCCCCGATAGGGGGAGTTACAGGGATTAAAGTGCTAAGAATAGTACTACTTAAAACACAACATAGTTACCATGGGTCCAAGACCGCATGTCTTATTATTATATTTTGTCAGGGTAATCATGCAGGCCATATACACCTCCGCCGATAGGGGGAGTAACAGGGATTAAAGTGCTAAGAATAGTACTACTTAACACAACCTAGTTACCATGGGTCCCAGACCGCATGTATTGTTGTTATATTTGGTGAGGGTAATCAGGCAGGCCATATAGACCTCCCCCGATAGGGGGAGTAAAAGGGATTAAAGTGCTAAGAATAGTACTAATATAAACACAAACTAGTTACCAAGGGTCCCAGACCGCATGTCTTATTATTATATTTTGTCAGGGTAATCATGCAGGACATATAGACCTCCCCCGATAGGTTGATTAACAAGTATTAAACTAATAAGAACAGTACTACTTAACACAACCTAGTTACCATGGGTTCCAGACCGCATGTCTTGTTGTAATATTTGGTGAGGGTTATCAGGCAGGCCGTATAGACCTCCCCCGATAGGGGGAGTAAAAGGGATTAAAGTGCTAAGAATGGTACTACTTAACACAACCTAGTTACCATGGGTCCCAGACCGCATGTCTTATTATTATATTTTGTCAGGGTAATCATGCAGGCCATATAGACCTCCCCCGATAGGGTGAGTAACAGGTATTAAACTAATAAGAACAGTACTACTTAACACAACCTAGTTACCATGGGTTCCAGACCGCATGTCTTGTTGTTATATTTGGTGAGGGTAATCAGGCAGGCCGTATAGACCTCCCCCGATAGGGGGAGTAAAAGGGATTAAAGTGCTAAGAATAGTACTAATATACACAAAACCTAGTTACCATGGGTCCCAGACCGCATGTCTTGTTGTTATAATTTGTCAGGGTAATCATGCAGGCCATATAGACCTTCCCCAATAGGGGGAGTAACAGGGATTAAAGTGCTAAGAATAGTACTACTTAACACAACCTAGTTACCATGGGTTCCAGACCGCATGTCTTGTTGTTATATTTGGTGAGGGTAATCAGGTAGGCCGTATAGACCTCCCCCAATAGGGGGAGTAAAAGGGATTAAAGTGCTAAGAATAGTACTAATATAAACACAACCTAGTTACCATGGGTCCCAGACCGAATGTCTTGATGTTATATTTGGTGAGGGTAATCAGGCAGGCCATATAGACCTCCCCCGATAGGGGGAGTTACAGGGATTAAAGTGCTAAGAATAGTACTACTTAAAATACAACCTAGTTACCATGGGTCCCAGACCGCATGTCTTATTATTATATTTTGTCAGGGTAATCATGCAGGCCATATACACCTCCGCCGATAGGGGGAGTAACAAGGATTAAAGTGCTAAGAATAGTATTACTTAACACAACCTAGTTACCATGGGTCCCAGACCGCATGTCTTGTTGTTATATTTGATGAGGGTAATCAGGCAGGCCATATAGACCTCCCCCGATAGGGGGAGTAAAAGGGATTAAAGCGCTAAGGATAGTACTAATATAAACACAACCTAGTTACCATGGGTCCCAGACCGCATGTCTTATTATTATATTTTGTCAGGGTAATCATGCAGGACATATAGACCTCCCCCGATAGGGTGAGTAACAAGTATTAAACTAATAAGAACAGTACTACTTAACACAACCTAGTTACCATGGGTTCCAAACCGCATGTCTTGTTGTTATATTTGGTGAGGGTTATCAGGCATGCCGTATAGACCTCCCCCAATAGGTGGAGTAAAAGGGATTAAAGTGCTAAGAATAGTACTACTTAACACAACCTAGTTACCATGGGTCCCAGACCGCATGTCTTATTATTATATTTTGTCAGGGTAATCATGCAGGCCATATAGACCTCCCCCGATAGGGGGAGTAACAGGTATTAAACTAATAAGAACAGTACTACTTAACACAACCTAGTTACCATGGGTTCCAGACTGCATGTCTTGTTGTTATATTTGGTGAGGGTAATCAGGCAGGCCGTATAGACCTCCCTCGATAGGGGGAGTTACAGGGATTAAAGTGCTAAGAATAGTATTACTTAAAACACAACCTAGTTACCATGGGTCCCAGACCGCATGTCTTATTATTATATTTTGTCAGGGTAATCATGCATGCCATATAGACCTCCCCCGATAGGGGGAGTAATTAAACTGCTAAGAACAGTACTACTTAACTCAACCTAGTTACCATGGGTCCCAGACCGCATGTCTTGTTGTTATACTTTGTCAGGGTAATCATGCAGGCCATATAGACCTCCCCCAATAGGGGGAGTAACAGGGATTAAAGTGCTAAGAATAGTACTACTTAACACTACCTAGTTACCATGGGTCCCATACCGCATGTCTTGTTGTTATACTTTGTCAGGGTAATCATGCAGGCCATATAGACCTCCCCCAATAGGGGGAGTAACAGGGATTAAAATGCTAAGAATAGTACTACTTAACAGAACCTAGTTACCATGGGTTCCAGACCGCATGTCTTGTTGTTATATTTGGTGAGGGTAATCAGGTAGGCCGTATAGACCTCCCCCAATATGGGGAGTAAAAGGGATTAAAGTGCTAAGAATAGTACTAATATAAACACAACCTAGTTACCATGGGTCCCAGACCGCATGTCTTGATGTTATATTTGGTGAGGGTAATCAGGCAGGCCATATAGACCTCCCCCGATAGGGGGAGTTACAGGGATTAAAGTGCTAAGAATAGTACTACTTAAAACACAACCTAGTTACCATGGGTCCCAGACCGCATGTCTTATTATTATATTTTGTCAGGGTAATCATGCAGGCCATATACACCTCCGCCGATAGGGGGAGTAACAGGGATTAAAGTGCTAAGAATAGTACTACTTAACACAACCTAGTTACCATGGGTCCCAGACCGCATGTATTGTTGTTATATTTGGTGAGGGTTATCAGGCAGGCCGTACAGACTTCCCCCGATAGGGGGAGTAAAAGGGATTAAAGTGCTAAGAATAGTACTAATATAAACACAAACTAGTTACCATGGGTCCCAGACCGCATGTCTTATTATTATATTTTGTCAGGGTAATCATGCAGGACATATAGACCTCCCCCGATAGGTTGAGTAACAAGTATTAAACTAATAAGAACAGTACTACTTAACACAACCTAGTTACCATGGGTTCCAGACCGCATGTCTTGTTGTAATATTTGGTGAGGGTTATCAGGCAGGCCGTATAGACCTCCCCCGATAGGGGGAGTAAAAGGGATTAAAGTGCTAAGAATGGTACTACTTAACACAACCTAGTTACCATGGGTCCCAGACCGCATGTCTTATTATTATATTTTGTCAGGGTAATCATGCAGGCCATATAGACCTCCCCCGATAGGGTGAGTAACAGGTATTAAACTAATAAGAACAGTACTACTTAACACAACCTAGTTACCATGGGTTCCAGACTGCATGTCTTGTTGTTATATTTGGTGAGGGTAATCAGGCAGGCCGTATAGACCTCCCCCGATAGGGGGAGTAAAAGGGATTAAAGTGCTAAGAATAGTACTAATATAAACAAAACCTAGTTACCATGGGTCCCAGACCGCATGTCTTGTTGTTATAATTTGTCAGGGTAATCATGCAGGCCATATAGACCTTCCCCAATAGGGGGAGTAACAGGGATTAAAGTGCTAAGAATAGTACTACTTAACACAACCTAGTTACCATGGGTTCCAGACCGCATGTCTTGTTGTTATATTTGGTGAGGGTAATCAGGTAGGCCGTATAGACCTCCCCCAATAGGGGGAGTAAAAGGGATTAAAGTGCTAAGAATAGTACTAATATAAACACAACCTAGTTACCATGGGTCCCAGACCGAATGTCTTGATGTTATATTTGGTGAGGGTAATCAGGCAGGTCATATAGACCTCCCCCGATAGGGGGAGTTACAGGGATTAAAGTGCTAAGAATAGTACTACTTAAAATACAACCTAGTTACCATGGGTCCCAGACCGCATGTCTTATTATTATATTTTGTCAGGGTAATCATGCAGGCCATATACACCTCCGCCGATATTGGGAGTAACAAGGATTAAAGTGCTAAGAATAGTATTACTTAACACAACCTAGTTACCATGGGTCCCAGACCGCATGTCTTGTTGTTATATTTGATGAGGGTAATCAGGCAGGCCATATAGACCTCCCCCGATAGGGGGAGTAAAAGGGATTAAAGCGCTAAGGATAGTACTAATATAAACACAACCTAGTTACCATGGGTCCCAGATCGCATGTCTTATTATTATATTTTGTCAGGGTAATCATGCAGGACATATAGACCTCCCCCGATAGGGTGAGTAACAAGTATTAAACTAATAAGAACAGTACTACTTAACACAACCTAGTTACCATGGGTTCCAAACCGCATGTCTTGTTGTTATATTTGGTGAGGGTTATCAGGCATGCCGTATAGACCTCCCCCAATAGGTGGAGTAAAAGGGATTAAAGTGCTAAGAATAGTACTACTTAACACAACCTAGTTACCATGGGTCCCAGACCGCATGTCTTATTATTATATTTTGTCAGGGTAATCATGCAGGCCATATAGACCTCCCCCGATAGGGGGAGTAACAGGTATTAAACTAATAAGAACAGTACTACTTAACACAACCTAGTTACCATGGGTTCCAGACTGCATGTCTTGTTGTTATATTTGGTGAGGGTAATCAGGCAGGCCGTATAGACCTCCCTCGATAGGGGGAGTTACAGGGATTAAAGTGCTAAGAATAGTATTACTTAAAACACAACCTAGTTACCATGGGTCCCAGACCGCATGTCTTATTATTATATTTTGTCAGGGTAATCATGCATGCCATATAGACCTCCCCTGATAGGGGGATTAACAGGGATTAAAGTGCTAAGAATAGTACGACTTAACACAACCTAGTTACCATGGGTCCCAGACCGCATGTCTTATTATTATATTTTTTCAGGGTAATCATGCAGGCCATATAGACCTCCCCCAATAGTGGGAGTAACAGGGATTAAAGTGCTAAGAATAGTACTACTTAACACAACCTAGTTACCATGGGTCCCAGACCACATGTCTTATTATTATATTTTGTCAGGGTAATCATGCAGACCATATAGACCTCCCCCGATAGGGGGAGTAACAGGGATTAAAGTGCTAAGAATTGTACTACTTAACACAACCTAGTTACCATGGGTCCCAGACCGCATGTCTTATTATTATATTTTGTCAGGGTAATCATGCAGGCCATATAGACCTCCCCCGATAGGGGGAGTAATTAAACTGCTAAGAACAGTACTACTTAACTCAACCTAGTTACCATGGGTCCCAGACCGCATGTCTTGTTGTTATACTTTGTCAGGGTAATCATGCAGGCCATATAGACCTCCCCCAATAGGGGGAGTAACAGGGATTAAAGTGCTAAGAATAGTACTACTTAACACTACCTAGTTACCATGGGTCCCATACCGCATGTCTTGTTGTTATACTTTGTCAGGGTAATCATGCAGGCCATATAGACCTCCCCCAATAGGGGGAGTAACAGGGATTAAAATGCTAAGAATAGTACTACTTAACAGAACCTAGTTACCATGGGTTCCAGACCGCATGTCTTGTTGTTATATTTGGTGAGGGTAATCAGGTAGGCCGTATAGACCTCCCCCAATATGGGGAGTAAAAGGGATTAAAGTGCTAAGAATAGTACTAATATAAACACAACCTAGTTACCATGGGTCCCAGACCGCATGTCTTGATGTTATATTTGGTGAGGGTAATCAGGCAGGCCATATAGACCTCCCCCGATAGGGGGAGTTACAGGGATTAAAGTGCTAAGAATAGTACTACTTAAAACACAACCTAGTTACCATGGGTCCCAGACCGCATGTCTTATTATTATATTTTGTCAGGGTAATCATGCAGGCCATATACACCTCCGCCGATAGGGGGAGTAACAGGGATTAAAGTGCTAAGAATAGTACTACTTAACACAACCTAGTTACCATGGGTCCCAGACCGCATGTCTTGTTGTTATATTTGATGAGGGTAATCAGGCAGGCCATATAGACCTCCCCCGATAGGGGGAGTAAAAGGGATTAAAGCGCTAAGGATAGTACTAATATAAACACAACCTAGTTACCATGGGTCCCAGATCGCATGTCTTATTATTATATTTTGTCAGGGTAATCATGCAGGACATATAGACCTCCCCCGATAGGGTGAGTAACAAGTATTAAACTAATAAGAACAGTACTACTTAACACAACCTAGTTACCATGGGTTCCAAACCGCATGTCTTGTTGTTATATTTGGTGAGGGTTATCAGGCATGCCGTATAGACCTCCCCCAATAGGTGGAGTAAAAGGGATTAAAGTGCTAAGAATAGTACTACTTAACACAACCTAGTTACCATGGGTCCCAGACCGCATGTCTTATTATTATATTTTGTCAGGGTAATCATGCAGGCCATATAGACCTCCCCCGATAGGGGGAGTAACAGGTATTAAACTAATAAGAACAGTACTACTTAACACAACCTAGTTACCATGGGTTCCAGACTGCATGTCTTGTTGTTATATTTGGTGAGGGTAATCAGGCAGGCCGTATAGACCTCCCTCGATAGGGGGAGTTACAGGGATTAAAGTGCTAAGAATAGTATTACTTAAAACACAACCTAGTTACCATGGGTCCCAGACCGCATGTCTTATTATTATATTTTGTCAGGGTAATCATGCATGCCATATAGACCTCCCCTGATAGGGGGATTAACAGGGATTAAAGTGCTAAGAATAGTACGACTTAACACAACCTAGTTACCATGGGTCCCAGACCGCATGTCTTATTATTATATTTTTTCAGGGTAATCATGCAGGCCATATAGACCTCCCCCAATAGTGGGAGTAACAGGGATTAAAGTGCTAAGAATAGTACTACTTAACACAACCTAGTTACCATGGGTCCCAGACCACATGTCTTATTATTATATTTTGTCAGGGTAATCATGCAGACCATATAGACCTCCCCCGATAGGGGGAGTAACAGGGATTAAAGTGCTAAGAATTGTACTACTTAACACAACCTAGTTACCATGGGTCCCAGACCGCATGTCTTATTATTATATTTTGTCAGGGTAATCATGCAGGCCATATAGACCTCCCCCGATAGGGGGAGTAATTAAACTGCTAAGAACAGTACTACTTAACTCAACCTAGTTACCATGGGTCCCAGACCGCATGTCTTGTTGTTATACTTTGTCAGGGTAATCATGCAGGCCATATAGACCTCCCCCAATAGGGGGAGTAACAGGGATTAAAGTGCTAAGAATAGTACTACTTAACACTACCTAGTTACCATGGGTCCCATACCGCATGTCTTGTTGTTATACTTTGTCAGGGTAATCATGCAGGCCATATAGACCTCCCCCAATAGGGGGAGTAACAGGGATTAAAATGCTAAGAATAGTACTACTTAACAGAACCTAGTTACCATGGGTTCCAGACCGCATGTCTTGTTGTTATATTTGGTGAGGGTAATCAGGTAGGCCGTATAGACCTCCCCCAATATGGGGAGTAAAAGGGATTAAAGTGCTAAGAATAGTACTAATATAAACACAACCTAGTTACCATGGGTCCCAGACCGCATGTCTTGATGTTATATTTGGTGAGGGTAATCAGGCAGGCCATATAGACCTCCCCCGATAGGGGGAGTTACAGGGATTAAAGTGCTAAGAATAGTACTACTTAAAACACAACCTAGTTACCATGGGTCCCAGACCGCATGTCTTATTATTATATTTTGTCAGGGTAATCATGCAGGCCATATACACCTCCGCCGATAGGGGGAGTAACAGGGATTAAAGTGCTAAGAATAGTACTACTTAACACAACCTAGTTACCATGGGTCCCAGACCGCATGTATTGTTGTTATATTTGGTGAGGGTTATCAGGCAGGCCGTACAGACTTCCCCCGATAGGGGGAGTAAAAGGGATTAAAGTGCTAAGAATGGTACTACTTAACACAACCTAGTTACCATGGGTCCCAGACCGCATGTCTTATTATTATATTTTGTCAGGGTAATCATGCAGGCCATATAGACCTCCCCCGATAGGGTGAGTAACAGGTATTAAACTAATAAGAACAGTACTACTTAACACAACCTAGTTACCATGGGTTCCAGACCGCATGTCTTGTTGTTATATTTGGTGAGGGTAATCAGGCAGGCCGTATAGACCTCCCCAGATAGGGGGAGTAAAAGGGATTAAAGTGCTAAGAATAGTACTAATATAAACACAACCTAGTTACCATGGGTCCAAGACCGCATTTCTTATTATTATATTTTGTCATGGTAATCATGCAGGCCAGAAGATATAATATCAAAGCGCCAAACAACAATGGCAGGGTCTGGATAGTCTAATATGAGTGTTAATCAAGTAATAGTTTTAAAACATTATGACATTTAAGACAATTTATTGTGATAAAACAAAAAATGATACAACAATATAAAACAATATAAAACAATGTAGGTTAAAACAATGTTACATTAAAAACAAATAATCGAGGATCCAAGATTTTACAAGAGATGACAAGAATTACAATATAAAATACAATACAAAAGAATGGCTTGCTGTGTCGGCCTATGGGCGTGATGGAGCGGTGTATTATATAACTGGTGTCTATGGATAAGAAGTGTCTTTTCTAGTATTTAAAAGCATATAATGTTCAATAGGTAAACAGGTTAAAAGAATGTTTTGTGTCAAAATCAAAATCCGTGAAATACCGAAGGTAAACAATATTGTCGTGAAAAATTAAAGGCAAACAATATTTTGAGAAGTGTGAAAAAACTGCTCTAAAAAAGAATAAGCAGAGAACAGTGTGAACAAAAAATTTTCTCAGAAAAGATGCAAAAAATGGTGCTGTTCTAAATGCAAACTGTCTTCATAACCGGTTAGAATAATGTCCATAAGAAGTGAATCAACAGTCTTCACAAATTATGCAGATATATCCAGTGAGATGCAAAAAAATCTAGTGAAAAAAATCAAGTGAAAAAAACAAGTGAAAAAAAGGAAGATAGTCTGTTCAAATTGGTGTGAATTAGTCACACGACCCAAAAATAAAATCAAATGTTAAATGTGTGTGTGATAGTTTTCCTCCAAGATTGAGGGTGCAAATGTGTCTTCAAAACAATAGATTCAACTTGCTGCAGATGAAAGTCCTTCTGCCAAAAAAGAAATAAACAATAGTGTAGATGGTTTTAAAAAAATAATAATATCAGAATGTCACTCACCAGTCGACGCGTTTCGGTCATCCACTGACCTTTATCAAGACTGGTTTTCTAATGTGTTTGGGGTCTTTATATACCTTAGTTTGTGATTGTCCATTTATCGTTGTACCGGAAGTGAACCTCACCACTTCCGGTTTCGCGTAACTTAGATTATCCTTATGTTTCTTAGATGTCGTATGTTTATTTATCGGATTATAAGGCTTTTATTTTCTGTCTTCATCCCTATTTGTTTCATTAATTTCAAATGGTTGTGGGATAATGTTTTGGCGGTCACTTATATCTTTACTATGTGTATACCCCAATTGGTTGGCCTTATACACATAGATCCTTCCGATTGGCTAAGTAGGGGGCGGGTTATAAAATATATCTACTCTATTGGCTGTGGTAGTGTTATTGGTAACCTAGGTTACCGGACTTTGTATCCGTGTTTCCAGCCTGCCTATTGGATGCCCGGAAGCGTCCACACTGCTTAGCGGTTGGTTCAATTTGAAGGTGTGTAAAGAATTAGAAGATTCTATTGGTTTCTGTTATTATGATACAAGAGAGATCATAGTACTGGATTTTTCATTAATGCCGATTGTTATATATAAAAAACAATGTGAGTTTTGTTGTGTGAATCCTTTATGACATATAGAGTTACAACTTATATTGCTACAATATGTATAAGTCCTATTTATATCGTCTGTAAGTGTACTAGCTGGACTTTTTCCAATTGTGACACAGAGTTTTTGCTTCACAAGAAAAGATTTGTTTTTTTTTAAAAAAAACATTACAGCCTTCTAGGAAAGTATACCCTGTACAATGTTCCTTGTGCTTATGATCAAACATATTGACTTTTGTTGATCTTATATAACTACTCGTATGTGACTTGTCAAAAGTTTAAAAGCGGGTTTATCACTTGAAATTCAGGTTTCTTACTGATTCTCCGATATATGTTAAAAGATGTTTTAGTGAAATACTTAAAAACTTAACAGACTTCATTTTGTGTGATGGAGGGGTGCATTATATCAATATTGGCTAGCTTCTTGATGTTTATAGAACTTGAGTGTTCTTAAGATACTTATTATTTTCAGTATCTATTTAGCCTGAAAAGATGTAATGAAACTAATCTGCAGAGGCTTGTTATAATTTATAGAGGAGAATTGGGTGATCATGACTGTCAAAAGGGATTTTGAAAAGGGAATTTCGAAAGGTTGTTCCTTTTCTGGTCAATATTCTATATGTATTTGGACTTATCTATTAGTTACTTTTGTTCCAAATTTTACTTTATCTTGGTGTGCTAGACTTATATATACAAAGATTTTCATATTGTCATCCTGTGTGAAAGGATATTTATTTCTAGTAGGCTCAGGAGAGTCTTACTCTCTGGGACCACTAGTGCACTATAGGTTGCTATAAATAGATTCCCTCCTAGGTCAAAGAAGAGATACATATGGATAGCTCCAAATCTTATTTCCATTCTTATACCATTGTAGTGATCAAATATTTTAAGAATTTTAGCTAATATGTCTAATGTTATGACATATATGTCTATTGAACTCAGGAGAAACTTGCCCCCTGGGATCACTATTTCAGTGTGAACAACTATTGATAAATTCACATCTAGGTGAGAGAAGAGATACAAAGGGAGAGCTTTTGCTTACACAGCTTATGTTCAGTTTTCTGGTTTAATTTTTGGCAGATCGAATTAAGAAATTTTTAGTCATTCATCAGGATGGGTTCAGGCCGAAAAGATATATATATATATCTTCTCTTGTTGTTATTTCCGTCAAGTGTATCGGGGACCATCAGTTTCTTTTTAAGAGGAGAGATGGTTTCACCAGGTCATCAGATTTTCTCGCTCAAAAAGTGGAAAGCATAATTTGGTGAAACCATCTCTCCTCTTAAAAAGAAACTGATGGTCCCCGATACACTTGACGGAAATAACAACAAGAGAAGATATATATATATATCTTTTCGGCCTGAACCCATCCTGATGAATGACTAAAAATTTCTTAATTCGATCTGCCAAAAATTAAACCAGAAAACTGAACATAAGCTGTGTAAGCAAAAGCTCTCCCTTTGTATCTCTTCTCTCACCTAGATGTGAATTTATCAATAGTTGTTCACACTGAAATAGTGATCCCAGGGGGCAAGTTTCTCCTGAGTTCAATAGACATATATGTCATAACATTAGACATATTAGCTAAAATTCTTAAAATATTTGTTCACTACAATGGTATAAGAATGGAAATAAGATTTGGAGCTATCCATATGTATCTCTTCTTTGACCTAGGAGGGAATCTATTTATAGCAACCTATAGTGCACTAGTGGTCCCAGAGAGTAAGACTCTCCTGAGCCTACTAGAAATAAATATCCTTTCACACAGGATGACAATATGAAAATCTTTGTATATATAAGTCTAGCACACCAAGATAAAGTAAAATTTGGAACAAAAGTAACTAATAGATAAGTCCAAATACATATAGAATATTGACCAGAAAAGGAACAACCTTTCGAAATTCCCTTTTCAAAATCCCTTTTGACAGTCATGATCACCCAATTCTCCTCTATAAATTATAACAAGCCTCTGCAGATTAGTTTCATTACATCTTTTCAGGCTAAATAGATACTGAAAATAATAAGTATCTTAAGAACACTCAAGTTCTATAAACATCAAGAAGCTAGCCAATATTGATATAATGCACCCCTCCATCACACAAAATGAAGTCTGTTAAGTTTTTAAGTATTTCACTAAAACATCTTTTAACATATATCGGAGAATCAGTAAGAAACCTGAATTTCAAGTGATAAACCCGCTTTTAAACTTTTGACAAGTCACATACGAGTAGTTATATAAGATCAACAAAAGTCAATATGTTTGATCATAAGCACAAGGAACATTGTACAGGGTATACTTTCCTAGAAGGCTGTAATGTTTTTTTAAAAAAAAACAAATCTTTTCTTGTGAAGCAAAAACTCTGTGTCACAATTGGAAAAAGTCCAGCTAGTACACTTACAGACGATATAAATAGGACTTATACATATTGTAGCAATATAAGTTGTAACTCTATATGTCATAAAGGATTCACACAACAAAACTCACATTGTTTTTTATATATAACAATCGGCATTAATGAAAAATCCAGTACTATGATCTCTCTTGTATCATAATAACAGAAACCAATAGAATCTTCTAATTCTTTACACACCTTCAAATTGAACCAACCGCTAAGCAGTGTGGACGCTTCCGGGCATCCAATAGGCAGGCTGGAAACACGGATACAAAGTCCGGTAACCTAGGTTACCAATAACACTACCACGGCCAATAGAGTAGATATATTTTATAACCCGCCCCCTACTTAGCCAATCGGAAGGATCTATGTGTATAAGGCCAACCAATTGGGGTATACACATAGTAAAGATATAAGTGACCGCCAAAACATTATCCCACAACCATTTGAAATTAATGAAACAAATAGGGATGAAGACAGAAAATAAAAGCCTTATAATCCGATAAATAAACATACGGCATCTAAGAAACATAAGGATAATCTAAGTTACGCGAAACCGGAAGTGGTGAGGTTCACTTCCGGTACAACGATAAATGGACAATCACAAACTAAGGTATATAAAGACCCCAATCACATTAGAAAACCAGTCTTGATAAAGGTCAGTGGATGACCGAAACGCGTCGACTGGTGAGTGACATTCTGATATTATTATTTTTTTAAAACCATCTACACTATTGTTTATTTCTTTTTTGGCAGAAGGACTTTCATCTGCAGCAAGTTGAATCTATTGTTTTGAAGACACATTTGCACCCTCAATTTTGGAGGAAAACTATCACACACACATTTAACATTTGATTTTATTTTTGGGTTGTGTGACTAATTCACACCAATTTGAACAGACTATCTTCCTTTTTTTCACTTGTTTTTTTCACTTGATTTTTTTCACTCGATTTTTTTGCATCTCACTGGATATATCTGCATAATTTGTGAAGACTGTTGATTCACTTCTTATGGACATTATTCTAACCGGTTATGAAGACAGTTTGCATTTAGAACAGCACCATTTTTTGCATCTTTTCTGAGAAAAATTTTTGTTCACACTGTTCTCTGCTTATTCTTTTTTAGAGCAGTTTTTTCACACTTCTCAAAATATTGTTTGCCTTTAATTTTTCACGACAATATTGTTTACCTTCGGTATTTCACGGATTTTGATTTTGACACAAAACATTCTTTTAACCTGTTTACCTATTGAACATTATATGCTTTTCAATACTAGAAAAGACACTTCTTATCCATAGACACCAGTTATATAATACACCGCTCCATCACGCCCATAGGCCGACACAGCAAGCCATTCTTTTGTATTGTATTTTATATTGTAATTCTTGTCATCTGTTGTAAAATCTTGGATCCTCGATTATTTGTTTTTAATGTAACATTGTTTTAACCTACATTGTTTTATATTGTTTTATATTGTTGTATCATTTTTTGTTTTATCACAATAAATTGTCTTAAATGTCATAATGTTTTAAAACTATTACTTGATTAACACTCGTATTAGACTATCCAAACCCTGCCATTGTTGTTTGGCGCTTTGATATTATATCTTCTGATTCTCCATACACTTCTGATCGCAAGGGGTCAATCTATTAGAGCTAAGGGTCTTTAATGTAGTAGGCGCTCAGTGACACACTCTAATCATGCAGGCCATATAGACCTCCCCCAATAGCAGGAGTAACAGGGATTAAAGTGCTAAGAATAGTACTACTTAACACAACCTAGTTACCATGGGTCCCAAATCGCATGTCTTATTATTATATTTTGTCAGGGTAATCATGCAGGCCATATAGACCTCCCCCGATAGGGGGAGTAACAGGTATTAAACTGCTAAGAACAGTACTACTTAACACAACCTAGTTACCATTGGTCCCAGACCGCATGTCTTGTTGTTATACTTTTTCAGGGTAATCATGCAGGCCATATAGACTTCCCCCGATAGGGTGAGTAACAGGTATTAAACTAATAAGAACAGTACTACTTAACACAACCTAGTTACCATGGGACCCAGACTGCATGTCTTGTTGTTATCTTTGGTCAGGGTAATCAGGCAGGCCGTATAGACCTCCCCCAATAGGTAGAGTAAAAGGGATTAAAGTGCTAAGAATAGTACTAATATAAACAAAACCTAATTACCATGGGTCCCAGACCACATGTCTTGTTGTTATATTTGGTGAGGGTAATCAGGAAGGCCGTATAGACCACCCTCGATAGGGGGAGTTACAGGGATTAAAGTGCTAAGAATAGTACTACTTAAAACACAACCTAGTTACCATGGGTACCAGACCGCATGTCTTATTATTATATTTTGTCAGAGTAATCATGCAGGCCATATAGACCTCCCCTGATAGGGGGAGTAACAGAGATTAAAGTGCTAAGAATAGTACTACTAAACACAACCTAGTTACCATGGGTCCCAGACCGCATGTCTTATTATTATTATTATCATTTATTTGTATAGCGCCGCCAAATTCCGTATGATGATGATGGGGGTATACAATGACAAAGATCTGTGATACAATACAAAACATAACAAGACTAAACAAATCTAGCACAGGATGAAGAGGGCCCTGCCCCGGAGAGCTCACAGTCTATAGGTTTAGGGTGCAGAGACATAAGGTTGGGGTAGCTTGTTACATCGGTTGTATTTGCAGCAGTGAGTCCGGCAGTTCATGTACATGTATTAGCTTGGTCCGGATGCGGGATGGAGGAGAGGTGGTAAGCCTCTCTGAATAGGTGGGTTTTCAAGGATCTTCTGAAGCTATACAAGGTTGGAGACAGTCTGATGGAGCGGGGTAGAGAGTTCCAGAGGACAGGAGCAGCACGTGCGAAGTCTTGGAGGCGGGAGTGGGATGTAGAGATAACAGGAGTGTAGAGACGTAGGTCAGAGTTTGATCGAAGAGGACGGGATGGGGATTATTTCACGATGAGAGAGGAGATATAGTTGGGAGTTAGACTGTTGAGTGCTTTGTAAGTTAGGGTTAATACTTTAAACTGTATTCTGGAGTGTATGGGGAGCCAGTGTAGAGACTGGCAGAGCGGAGCAGCTGATGTAGATCGTCGACTTAGGTGGATGAGTCTAGCAGAAGCATTCATAATAGATAGGGAGGAGAGGCGGTCTTTTGGAAGGCCATTTAAGAGTAGATTGCAATAATCAATGCGTGACAGGATGAGGGAATGAATAAGTATTTTTGTAGTATTTTGAGTAAGGAAGGGACGAATTCTGGAAATGTTGCGTAGGTGTGACCGGCAGGATTTGGTAAGCGTTTGTATATGTGGGTTGAATGTGAGTTCTGAGTCTAGTGTGACCCCAAGGCAGCGGACCTGGGGTGAGGTGTTGAGAATAGAGTCTCCAACCATCAGAGAAATGTCAGGTGTCGGATGTCTCGAAGAGGGGGGAATAAGAAGCAGCTCAGTTTTGGACAGATTGAGTTGGAGGTAGTGTGAAGACATCCAAGAGAAAATTGCAGAGAGGCAGTCAGAAATCTGGTTGAGTAAAGAGGGAGAGATATCAGGAGAGGAAAGATAGATTTGGGTATCATCAGCATATAGGTGGTACTGGAATCCAAAGGAGGCTATAAGTTTTCCAAGGCAGGATGTATAAAGAGAGAAAAGCAAGGGACCCAAGACAGAGCCTTGTGGTACTCCAACTGAGAGAGGCATAGGATCACAAGATGTGTTGTTAAAGGAAACTGAAAACGAGCGGTTTGAAAGATATGATGCAAACCAGGAGAGGGCTATGTCTCGGATGCCAAATGAATGTAGTATTTTTAGGAGGAGAGGATGGTCAACTGTGTCAAAAGCTGCGGACAGGTCAAGAAGAATTAGTAATGAGTAATGGCCTTTTGCTTTGGCTGATAACAGGTCATTTGTTACTTTAGCAAGAGCGGTTTCTGTTGAGTGTTTAGGGCGGAAACCAGATTGTAGTGGATCAAGTAAGGAGTTAGTTGTGAGAAATTGAGTTAGCCGATTATAGACTAGTCGTTCCAATAATTTTGAAGCAAAGGGAAGTAAGGAGACTGGTCGATAGTTAGAAGGCGTGGAGGGGTCAAGCGAGGGCTTTTTTAGGATTGGTATGATTGTCGCATGCTTGAATGTGTCAGGAAATGTGCCAGCAGTGAGGGATTGGTTAAAGAGATAAGTTAGGGTAGGGGTTAGTGAAGCAGAGAGAAGGGGAATAAGTCGTGAAGGAATAGGGTCAAGTGGGCAGGTTGTGAGATGAGCCGAGGATAGGAGTGCAGAGACTTCTTCCTCTGTTACAGGAGGGAAATAGCATAGATTTTTGTTAATAGAAGGGGTGGGTAGGATCGCTGGGTTTGCGGGGTGCGAGGTGCAGATCTCTTTTCTAATGGTGTCAATTTTATTTTTGAAGTGATCAGCAATAATTTGAGCAGTGAGGTTGGTAGTGGGCGGGGGGGGCAGGCGGACGTAGAAGGGAGTTAAAGGTTGAGAACAGTTTTCTGGGGTTGGATGCGTGAGATGACACGAGGGAGGAGAAATAGACTTGTTTTGCCAGGCTGAGCGCAGAGTTGTAGGACTTAAGGGTGAATTTATAATGTTGGAAATCAGCAAAGGTGCGTGATTTCCTCCACTGCCGTTCAGCGGCCCGAGAGCATCGCTGAAGATATCTGGTCTGTTTAGTGTGCCACGGTTGCCGTCGAGTGATTGATGTACGTTGAAGAGTGGAGGGTGCAGTTTTGTCAAGTGTTGATTTTAGTGCCGAATTATACTGTAGACTCACAGGGGTTGGGCAAGAGTGGGATGAAATGTCAGAGAGGAGAGGACTCAGTTGAGTGGAAAAGTCTGTGAGATCCAAGTCATTTAAATTCCTGTGAGGTAGCATTTTTTTGGGGGCTTGCAAAGATGTAGCAGGTAGAGTGAGAGAGAATGTTAATAGATGGTGGTCAGAGAGAGGAAAGGGGAAGTTAAGAGAGTTGGAAACGGCACAGAGATTTGTGAAGACCAGGTCTATGGAGTTGCCTTCACAGTGTGTTGGAGATGTTGTCCACTGGGACAGGCCTAAAGAGGTGGTAAGGGATAGAAGTTTAGAGGCAGCAGGCGTGTTAGGCTTATCAAGGGGTATGTTAAAGTCCCCTAAGATGAGAGAAGGGACATTAGAAGAGAGAAAATGTGGAAGCCAGGCTTCAAAGTGGTCCAGAAATTGTGATGCTGGGCCAGGGGGCCGATAGATAACTGCAACACGAAGAGCTATAGGGGAGAAGAGGCGGATAGCGTGAACTTCAAAAGATGAGAAGGAAAGAGAGGGGGGTGAAGGAATGCAGTGAAAGGTACTGTGTGGAGACAGGAGAATTCCTACTCCTCCTCCTTGTTTGTCTCCAGGCCTGGGAGTGTGACTGAAGTGCAGGCCGCCATAGGACAGAGAGGCTACAGCAGTTGTGTTAGAGGAGGAGAGCCAAGTTTCAGTGAGGGCTAACAGGTTAAGTGAACGTGAAATAAATAGGTCGTGAATAGATGTAAGCTTTATGCATACCGAGCGTGCATTCCAAAGGGCACACGAGAATTGTGGTGTACTAATAGAGGTGCAGTTAATGAGGTTTAGAGGGTTTCGTGTGCAAGTTGTATGAAGTGTCATTTGGGGTGGACCTGGGTTAGGCGAGACATCCCCAGCTGCAAGAAGAAGAAAGATGGTGAGTGAAAGGAGATGAGAATGTGTCTTATGTGAGTGTTTAATTTTTTGATTAGTAAAGCATGGCTGGCTGAGGGATGTGAGATAGGAATAAAGTTCATGTGTGTTGTAGAGGGGGGAAGGTAGAAGGGAAGGAGAAATATGAATGTTCTGAGTGCTGTTTGTGAAAGGAAGAGCTGTGACTTTAAGGAGAAGGGAGGAAAAGGTTAAAGCAGATATTAGAAAGCGTAGCATGTTTGCATTTAATTGTTTGAATTTGAAAGTACTTCTTTCTGTTGTCCACTCCTTTGTCTAACTCCGTTGTTATAACTCTCTCTACACTTATGAACTAGCACACTTAGGGAACTACACACAGTGCTGCTATGATCTAACAAGCTAAGCTTGATGTAACAAGCTGGGGATGTTCAAATTAAAGGTAATAACAGTCACATGATCCTAATTAGCATAGGTCATAAATTAGACCAGGATCAAACAGAGCCTAAACAAACATTGCAGATGGCATCTTTCTTATCAAAATGGAAGACACAGAAAAAAAAGCATTTTTAAAGGTAATACACACAAACCAGAGAGAAATACAGTTTTTTTGGGGGAAGTATGCAATTCTAATATGTGTTGCAGTTTAAAATGGAGTCCTTGTTAAGCACATACCAGAGAGAAATACAGTTTTCTGGGGGAAGTATGCAATTCTAATATGTGCTGCAGTTTAAAATGGAGTCCTTGTTAAGCACATACCAGAGAGAAAAACAGTTTTTTGGGGGAAGTATGCAATTTTAATATGTGCTGCAGTTATTATTATATTTTGTCAGGGTAATCATGCAGCCAATATACACCTCCCCCGATAGGGGGAGTAACAGGCATTAAAGTGCTAAGAATAGTACTACTTAACACAACCTAGTTACCATGGGTGTCAGACCGCATGTCTTATTATTATATTTTGTCAGGGTAATCATGCAGGCCATATAGACCTCCCCCGATAGGGGGAGTAACAGGTATTAAACTGCTAAGAACAGTACTACTTAACACAACCTAGTTACCATGGGTCCCAGACCGCATGTCTTGTTGTTATACTTTGTCAGGGTAATCATGAAGGCCATATAGACCTCCCCCGATAGGGGGAGTAACAGGGATTAAAGTGCTAAGAATAGTACTACTTAACACAACCTAGTTACCATGGGTCCCAGACCGCTTGTCTTGTTGTTATATTTGGTGAGGGTAATCAGGCAGGCCATATAGACCTCCCCCGATATGGGGAGTAAAAGGGATTAAATTGCTAAGAATAGTAATATAAACACAACCTAGTTACCATGGGTCCCAGCCCGCATGTCTTATTATTATATTTTGTCAGGGTAATCATGCAGGCCATATAGACTTCCCCCAATAGGGTGAGTAACAGGTATTAAACTAATAAGAACAGTACTACTTAACACAACCTAGTTACCATGGGTCCCAGACTGCATGTCTTGTTGTTATATTTGGTCAGGGTAATCAGGAAGGCCGTATAGACCACCCTCAATAGGGGGAGTTACAGGGATTAAAGTGCTAAGAATAGTACTACTTAAAACACAACCTAGTTACCATGGGTACCAGACCGCATGTCTTATTATTATATTTTGTCAGGGTAATCATGCAGGCCATATAGACCTCCCCTGATAGGGGGAGTAACAGAGATTAAAGTGCTAAGAATAGTACTACTTAACACAACCTAGTTACCATGGGTCCCAGACCGCATGTCTTGTTGTTATATTTGGTGAGGGTAATCAGGCAGGCCATATAGACCTCCCCCGATATGGGGAGTAAAAGGGATTAAATTGCTAAGAATAGTAATATAAACACAACCTAGTTACCATGGGTCCCAGCCCGCATGTCTTATTATTATATTTTGTCAGGGTAATCATGCAGGCCATATAGACTTTCCCCGATAGGGTGAGTAACAGGTATTAAACTAATAAGAACAGTACTACTTAACACAACCTAGTTACCATGGGTCCCAGACTGCATGTCTTGTTGTTATATTTGGTCAGGGTAATCAGGAAGGCCGTATAGACCACCCTCAATAGGGGGAGTTACAGGGATTAAAGTGCTAAGAATAGTACTACTTAAAACACAACCTAGTTACCATGGGTACCAGACCGCATGTCTTATTATTATATTTA